>NC_040038.1:15704931-15886167 GCF_003713205.1 Coffea eugenioides | reverse complement strand
AGAAACAAGCCTGTTTTCAAAAGAATAAGTTGAATTTTAATTCCAACGAATTTGCTATTTATAAGAGAAGACAAATAAGATTTATTAAACCTGTTCATGTAAATAACTCTTTGGTTATGGTAATTTTTGTTGTCAAAAAGGTCACATGAAAAGTGATTGTTATGTGAGAAAAAATATGAGAACTGGCATGAAATGCATGTGGATAGTTAGACATGATACTAGTTCTCAAGAACCCAAAAATTAAAGGAAGAATAGAATAACGCTGATCTAATAATGATTTGGTTTGATATTTTTTTTTATGTTATTTCTCTGTTTGATACGTCATTTGATATAAATTATCTGTGATATGCTGGTTATTGTTGTCATTTCTCTATTTTTTACTTGAAATATTAGATTCTCTGTTATTGTTGTTGGATTATGGTTGTTGGTTATTACTCTCATCTTATGATGACAAAAAGGGGGAGAAATGGATGCTATGTGTTAGGGGGAGTTATTCTGAAATTATAAGTTTGGTTGCAATGAATGAGGAGGAGTTTATGCTCATTTGCTCAATCTTTTTCCTTCCTTCCATCCATTGTTTTGTCATCATCAAAAAGGGGGAGAATGTTGATCTTGATCCCTATCTTTTGATGTTTACAAAATAAAATGGATGTTACTAATATCTCTTCAAGATATACTTTCAGTTATGAAATTATTTGATTCCATGAACAAGTGCAATTGAAAGAAGACAAAGGTTGCTGAAAGCTGTTGGACGCTCAAAAAGACTGCATCGGACGTCCGACAATCATTGAGTATCTTCGAACGCAGAAAACCTGCCTACGGACGTCCTAAGGATAAGAAAAATTTTCCAATTTTACATCATAATTCGGAGAGAATGTAGGAGTCAAAGATTGAACGAAATTTTAAACTTCTGTGTGTGGACAGCAACAAAACAGGCTATCGAGACCGTCCGACACTGCACGGATAGTTTACTGTCTTAGCTATTTCTATCCCGTTGGAGCATAATTGAGGCACTTTCTTTGGTCTCTATAAATAGTTGGTTGGTCAGATATTTCAAACAATTTGACACACTGAAGATACAAAGATCTAGAGTGATTTTAGTGAGAATACTTTTCAAAGAAGATTTTAGTCTTAGTGCGTCGTGAAGATTCATTGTAAGTTTTTTCATTTGTGAAGTGAATACTTCATGAGTGTAGCTCCTGTGAGGGTTGTCCTAGGGATAGTAAAACATCCTGACTTGATCGAGCGTGGGGTTCGGGGCAAGGGAAGTGAAACCTTCTTTGTACACAAGAGTGATTGTACTTCATCACATTGAGTAGCTTTGTTTGAAGCTCAGAGGAGCTGGGTAGTTAATTGGTTTGCAATTCACTTTCCTTTTTTATTTACTTAATTGTTACGTTTGTGATCTTTGCATGTTTATCTCTTTCACTGGGTTGTCTTCGGGCCTTACAATTGGTATCAGAGCTTGGTCTCCTAGAGATTAAGCTGAATCGGCTTGGGAGTAAAAATGACAACCAATAATGCTTTGTTTTTTGAAGGACATTCTGTGATTAGACCACCTATGTTTAATGGGTCAAATTATGTGAGTTGGAAAGAAAGAATGATTATGTTTTTGCAATCTATTGATATTGAATTGTGGTTTATTATTAGTGAAGGTCCATATGATGCCTCTCTTATAGATGAAAATACTCAGAGATCTAGACCAAAAACAAGAAGTGAATTGACTGCCTGCGGATAGAGCTCATCTCACAATTAAAGTGCAAAAGCCCGTGAATGTGTTATAAGTTGTCTTTAGACTCAAACTGAATCTATAGAGTAAGGCTGCAAGTCAGCCAGGAAATTTGGGGATAAATGAGAGAAATTCATGAAGGTAGTGAAAATGTTAGAGAACAAAAGAAGTCCATTCTAGTTACAAAGTATGAATCTTTCAAGATGCAACCTCATGAAAACATTGATGAGATGTATTGTAGATTCAATGACCTCATTAAGGACTTAGAGGTGCTAGAAAAAGAATATTCTCTTAGTGAGAAAAATAGAAAAATCCTGAATGCCTTGTCCAATGATTGGGAAAATAAAGTGACTGCTATTGAGGAGACTAAAGATTTGAATACTATGCCTATTGAATCTCTTATTAATTCTCTAACATCTTATGAGTTGAAACTCAAGTTCAAGGTGCAGGAGGAAGAAGATACAAAGATGAGAAAGAATATTGCTCTAAAAGCCTCACAAGATGAAGATGATACATCATCCTTAGATGGAGATGATATAGAAGGTGATGACAGTGATATTGCACTCATCACAAGAAGTTTCAAACGAATACTCAACATGAGAAGATTCAAAAAAGGTGGACTTAGCAAATTCAGATTCAATCAATCAACAATGCAACGAAACAAAGGAAGATATGACGGTTCAACAAAAAACAATGTGACCAAATGCTATGAATGTGGCCAGTTTGGACACTAAACATGGGTGATGTCCAATGAAAAGAGTAAAAGTGGAAAGAAATAAGATTCAATACTTCCAATTCACATGGAATGAGTGCAACTCCGATGGTGAATTTGAAGAGGAAGAAGAATCTGCTCAATTGGCTTTCATGGCCATTGGAGATGATGAGGTAACATCTTCTAACTCTCAATTTGAAAGTGATGATGAAACTGATGATGATATTGAATCTTTCATTATAAAATTGCATGATAGTTTGAAAGAATCTTATGCTAGAAACAAGGTGTTAAAACAGAAAATTAGTTTTTTGCTTCGAGATAATGCAAATCTTTTTCAACAAAATAAAAAGTTGAAAGCTGAAAATGATTACTTCAAAAAGAGTGAGACTGCTTTACACTTTGAGCTTGATAGAAAAACAAAGGTTTGTGAATTGTTCAAAAAGGAACAAGGTGATTTGAAAAGAAGAATGGATGGTCTAAATGAATTGCTTAAACACAAGAAACAAGCCTGTTTACAAAAGAATACAGTTGAATTTTTAATTCCAAACGAATTTGCTATTTAAAGAGAAGACAAATAAGATTTATTAACACTGTTCATGTTAATACTTTTTGGTTATGTGTAATTTTTGTTGTCAAAAAGGTCACATGAAAAGTGATTGTTATTGTGAGAAAAATATGAGGAACTGGCATGAAATGCATGTGGGATAGTTAGACCATGATACTATTCTCACAGACAAAAATTAAAAAGGAGAATAGAATAACGCTGATCTAATAATGATTTGGTTTGATGATTTTTTTTTTATGTTATTCTCGTTTGATTACGTCATTTGATATAAATTATCTGTGATATGCCTGGTTATTGTTGTCATGTTCTCTTTCTTATTTTTTTACTTGAATGATTAGTTCTCTGTTATTGTTGTTGGATTATGGGTGTTGTTATTACTCTCATCTTATGATGACAAAAAGGGGGAGAAATGGATGCTATGTGTTAGGGGGAGTTATTCTGAAATTATAAGTTTGGTTGCAATGAATGAGGAGGAGTTTATGCTCATTTGCTCAATCTTTTTCCTTCCTTCCATCCATTGTTTTGTCATCATCAAAAAGGGGGAGAATGTTGATCTTGATCCCTATCTTTTGATGTTTACAAAATAATAAAATGGATGTTATGCTAATATCTCTTCAAGAATATACTTTCAGTTGAAATTATTTGTTCCATGAAAGTGCTAATTGAAACGAAGACATAAGGTTCTGAAAGGCTGTTGGACGCTCAAAAAAGATGGCATCGGACGTCCGACAATCATTGAGTATCTTCGAAACGCAGAAAACCTTTTGCCTACCGGACGTCCTTAAGGAATGAAAGAAAAATTTCCAATTTTACATCATACCTTCGGACGCAGAAAACCTGCCTACCGGACGTCCAAAAGAATTGAAGAAAATCTCTTAAACTCTCTGCCTGCTGTCGGACGCACAAAACAGGGCTATCGGACGTCCGACACTGCCAACGGATAGTTGACTGTTTAGCTACTTTCTATCCGTTGGAAGCATTAATGAGGCACTTTCTTGGTCCTCTATAAATAGTGGTTGGTCAGATATTTCAAACAACTTTGACACACTGAAGATACAAAAGATCTAAAGTGATTTTAGTGAGAAAATACTTTTCAAAGAAGATTTGTAGTCTTAGTGGTGTGAGATTCATTGTAAGTTTTTCATTTGTGAGTGAATACTTCATGAGTGTAGCTCTGTGAGGGTTGTCCTGAGGGATAGTAAAACATCCTGACTTTGATCGAGTGGGGTTCGGGGCAAGGAGGAAGTGAACCTTCCTTTGTACACAAGAGTGATTGTAATTCATCAACTTGAAGTAGCTTGTTTGAAGCTCAAGAGGAGCTGGGTAGTTAATTGGTTTGCAATTCTTTCCTTTTTTAATTTACTTATTGTTACGTTTGGTGATCTTTGCATGTTATATCTCTTTCACTGGGTTGTCTTCGGGCCTTACAATTGGGTATCAGAGCTTGGTCTCCTAGAGATTAAGCTGAATCGGCTTGGGAGTAAAAATGACAACCAATAATGCTTTGTTTTTTGAAGGACATTCTGTGATTAGACCACCTATGTTTAATGGGTCAAATTATGTGAGTTGGAAAGAAAGAATGATTATTTTTTTGCAATCTATTGATATTGAATTGTGGTTTATTATTAGTGAAGGTCCATATGATGCCTCTCTTATAGATGAAAATACTCAGAGATCTAGACCAAAAACAAGAAGTGAATTGACTGCTGCGGATAGAACTCATCTCACCTTAAATGCAAAAGCCATGAATGTGTTATATTGTGCTTTAGACTCAAATGAATCTATTAGAGTCAAAGGCTGCAAGTCAGCCAAGGAAATTTGGGATAAACTGAGAGAAATTCATGAAGGTAGTGAAAATGTTAGAGAACAAAAGAAGTCCATTCTAGTTACAAAGTATGAATCTTTCAAGATGCAACCTCATGAAAACATTGATGAGATGTATTGTAGATTCAATGACCTCATTAAGGACTTAGAGGTGCTGGAAAAAGAATATTCTCTTAGTGAGAAAAATAGAAAAATTCCTGAATGCCTTGTCCAATGATTGGGAAAATAAAGTGACTGCTATTGAGGAGACTAAAGATTTGAATACTATGCCTATTGAATCTCTTATTAATTCTCTAACATCTTATGAGCTGAAACTCAAGTTCAAGGTGCAGGAGGAAGAAGATACAAAGATGAGAAAGAATATTGCTCTAAAAGCCTCACAAGATGAAGATGATACATCATCCTTAGATGGAGATGATATAGAAGGTGATGACAGTGATATTGCACTCATCACAAGAAGTTTCAAACGAATACTCAACATGAGAAGATTCAAAAAAGGTGGACCTAGCAATTCAGATTCTAATCAATTCAACAATGCAAGAAACAAAGGAAGATATGAGGTCAACAAAAAATAATGTGACAAATGCTATGAATGTGGCCAGTTTGGACACTACATGGGTGAGTGTCCAATGAAGAAGAGAAAAGGTGAAAGAAAACTAAGATTCAATAACTTCCAATTCACATGGAATGAGTGCAACTCCGATGGTGAATTTGAAGAGGAAGAAGAATCTGCTCAATTGGCTTTCATGGCCATTGGAGATGATGAGGTAACATCTTCTAACTCTCAATTTGAAAGTGATGATGAAACTGATGATGATATTGAATCTTTCATTATAAAATTGCATGATAGTTTGAAAGAATCTTATGCTAGAAACAAGGTGTTAAAACAGAAAATTAGTTTTTTGCTTCGAGATAATGCAAATCTTTTTCAACAAAATAAAAAGTTGAAAGCTGAAAATGATTACTTCAAAAAGAGTGAGACTGCTTTACACTTTGAGCTTGATAGAAAAACAAAGGTTTGTGAATTGTTCAAAAAGGAACAAGGTGATTTGAAAAGAAGAATGGATGGTCTAAATGAATTGCTTAAACACAAGAAACAAGCCTGTTTTCAAAAGAATAAGTTGAATTTTAATTCCAACGAATTTGCTATTTATAAGAGAAGACAAATAAGATTTATTAAACCTGTTCATGTAAATAACTCTTTGGTTATGGTAATTTTTGTTGTCAAAAAGGTCACATGAAAAGTGATTGTTATGTGAGAAAAAATATGAGAACTGGCATGAAATGCATGTGGATAGTTAGACATGATACTAGTTCTCAAGAACCCAAAAATTAAAGGAAGAATAGAATAACGCTGATCTAATAATGATTTGGTTTGATATTTTTTTTTTATGTTATTTCTCTGTTTGATACGTCATTTGATATAAATTATCTGTGATATGCTGGTTATTGTTGTCATTTCTCTATTTTTTACTTGAAATATTAGATTCTCTGTTATTGTTGTTGGATTATGGTTGTTGGTTATTACTCTCATCTTATGATGACAAAAAGGGGGAGAAATGGATGCTATGTGTTAGGGGGAGTTATTCTGAAATTATAAGTTTGGTTGCAATGAATGAGGAGGAGTTTATGCTCATTTGCTCAATCTTTTTCCTTCCTTCCATCCATTGTTTTGTCATCATCAAAAAGGGGGAGAATGTTGATCTTGATCCCTATCTTTTGATGTTTACAAAATAAAATGGATGTTACTAATATCTCTTCAAGATATACTTTCAGTTATGAAATTATTTGATTCCATGAACAAGTGCAATTGAAAGAAGACAAAGGTTGCTGAAAGCTGTTGGACGCTCAAAAAGACTGCATCGGACGTCCGACAATCATTGAGTATCTTCGAACGCAGAAAACCTGCCTACCGGACGTCCTAAGGAATTAAAGAAAAATTTCCAATTTTACATCATACCTTCGGACGCAGAAAACCTGCCTACCGGACGTCCAAAAGAATTGAAGAAAATCTCTTAAACTCTCTGCCTGCTGTCGGACGCACAAAACAGGGCTATCGGACGTCCGACACTGCCAACGGATAGTTGACTGTTTAGCTACTTTCTATCCGTTGGAAGCATTAATGAGGCACTTTCTTGGTCCTCTATAAATAGTGGTTGGTCAGATATTTCAAACAACTTTGACACACTGAAGATACAAAAGATCTAGAGTGATTTTAGTGAGAAAATACTTTTCAAAGAAGATTTGTAGTCTTAGTGGTGTGAGATTCATTGTAAGTTTTTCATTTGTGAGTGAATACTTCATGAGTGTAGCTCTGTGAGGGTTGTCCTGAGGGATAGTAAAACATCCTGACTTGATCGAGTGGGGTTCGGGGCAAGGAGGAAGTGAACCTTCCTTTGTACACAAGAGTGATTGTAATTCATCAACTTGAAGTAGCTTGTTTGAAGCTCAAGAGGAGCTGGGTAGTTAATTGGTTTGCAATTCTTTCCTTTTTTATTTACTTATTGTTACGTTTGTGATCTTTGCATGTTTATCTCTTTCACTGGGTTGTCTTCGGGCCTTACAATTGGTATCAGAGCTTGGTCTCCTAGAGATTAAGCTGAATCGGCTTGGGAGTAAAAATGACAACCAATAATGCTTTGTTTTTTGAAGGACATTCTGTGATTAGACCACCTATGTTTAATGGGTCAAATTATGTGAGTTGGAAAGAAAGAATGATTATTTTTTTGCAATCTATTGATATTGAATTGTGGTTTATTATTAGTGAAGGTCCATATGATGCCTCTCTTATAGATGAAAATACTCAGAGATCTAGACCAAAAACAAGAAGTGAATTGACTGCTGCGGATAGAGCTCATCTCACATTAAATGCAAAAGCCGTGAATGTGTTATATTGTGCTTTAGACTCAAATGAATCTATTAGAGTCAAAGGCTGCAAGTCAGCCAAGGAAATTTGGGATAAACTGAGAGAAATTCATGAAGGTAGTGAAAATGTTAGAGAACAAAAGAAGTCCATTCTAGTTACAAAGTATGAATCTTTCAAGATGCAACCTCATGAAAACATTGATGAGATGTATTGTAGATTCAATGACCTCATTAAGGACTTAGAGGTGCTAGAAAAAAGAATATTCTCTTAGTGAGAAAAATAGAAAAATCCTGAATGCCTTGTCCAATGATTGGGAAAATAAAGTGACTGCTATTGAGGAGACTAAAGATTTGAATACTATGCCTATTGAATCTCTTATTAATTCTCTAACATCTTATGAGCTGAAACTCAAGTTCAAGGTGCAGGAGGAAGAAGATACAAAGATGAGAAAGAATATTGCTCTAAAAGCCTCACAAGATGAAGATGATACATCATCCTTAGATGGAGATGATATAGAAGGTGATGACAGTGATATTGCACTCATCACAAGAAGTTTCAAACGAATACTCAACATGAGAAGATTCAAAAAAGGTGGACCTAGCAATTCAGATTCTAATCAATTCAACAATGCAAGAAACAAAGGAAGATATGAGGTCAACAAAAAATAATGTGACAAATGCTATGAATGTGGCCAGTTTGGACACTACATGGGTGAGTGTCCAATGAAGAAGAGAAAAGGTGAAAGAAAACTAAGATTCAATAACTTCCAATTCACATGGAATGAGTGCAACTCCGATGGTGAATTTGAAGAGGAAGAAGAATCTGCTCAATTGGCTTTCATGGCCATTGGAGATGATGAGGTAACATCTTCTAACTCTCAATTTGAAAGTGATGATGAAACTGATGATGATATTGAATCTTTCATTATAAAATTGCATGATAGTTTGAAAGAATCTTATGCTAGAAACAAGGTGTTAAAACAGAAAATTAGTTTTTTGCTTCGAGATAATGCAAATCTTTTTCAACAAAATAAAAAGTTGAAAGCTGAAAATGATTACTTCAAAAAGAGTGAGACTGCTTTACACTTTGAGCTTGATAGAAAAACAAAGGTTTGTGAATTGTTCAAAAAGGAACAAGGTGATTTGAAAAGAAGAATGGATGGTCTAAATGAATTGCTTAAACACAAGAAACAAGCCTGTTTTCAAAAGAATAAGTTGAATTTTAATTCCAACGAATTTGCTATTTATAAGAGAAGACAAATAAGATTTATTAAACCTGTTCATGTAAATAACTCTTTGGTTATGTGTAATTTTTGTTGTCAAAAAGGTCACATGAAAAGTGATTGTTATGTGAGAAAAAATATGAGAACTGGCATGAAATGCATGTGGATAGTTAGACATGATACTAGTTCTCAAGAACCCAAAAATTAAAGGAAGAATAGAATAACGCTGATCTAATAATGATTTGGTTTGATATTTTTTTTTATGTTATTTCTCTGTTTGATACGTCATTTGATATAAATTATCTGTGATATGCTGGTTATTGTTGTCATTTCTCTATTTTTTACTTGAAATATTAGATTCTCTGTTATTGTTGTTGGATTATGGTTGTTGGTTATTACTCTCATCTTATGATGACAAAAAGGGGGAGAAATGGATGCTATGTGTTAGGGGGAGTTATTCTGAAATTATAAGTTTGGTTGCAATGAATGAGGAGGAGTTTATGCTCATTTGCTCAATCTTTTTCCTTCCTTCCATCCATTGTTTTGTCATCATCAAAAAGGGGGAGAATGTTGATCTTGATCCCTATCTTTTGATGTTTACAAAATAAAATGGATGTTACTAATATCTCTTCAAGATATACTTTCAGTTATGAAATTATTTGATTCCATGAACAAGTGCAATTGAAAGAAGACAAAGGTTGCTGAAAGCTGTTGGACGCTCAAAAAGACTGCATCGGACGTCCGACAATCATTGAGTATCTTCGAACGCAGAAAACCTGCCTACCGGACGTCCTAAGGAATTAAAGAAAAATTTCCACTTTTACATCATACCTTCGGACGCAGAAAACCTGCCTACCGGACGTCCAAAAGAATTGAAGAAAATCTCTTAAACTCTCTGCCTGCTGTCGGACGCACAAAACAGGGCTATCGGACGTCCGACACTGCCAACGGATAGTTGACTGTTTAGCTACTTTCTATCCGTTGGAAGCATTAATGAGGCACTTTCTTGGTCCTCTATAAATAGTGGTTGGTCAGATATTTCAAACAACTTTGACACACTGAAGATACAAAAGATCTAGAGTGATTTTAGTGAGAAAATACTTTTCAAAGAAGATTTGTAGTCTTAGTGGTGTGAGATTCATTGTAAGTTTTTCATTTGTGAGTGAATACTTCATGAGTGTAGCTCTGTGAGGGTTGTCCTGAGGGATAGTAAAACATCCTGACTTGATCGAGTGGGGTTCGGGGCAAGGAGGAAGTGAACCTTCCTTTGTACACAAGAGTGATTGTAATTCATCAACTTGAAGTAGCTTGTTTGAAGCTCAAGAGGAGCTGGGTAGTTAATTGGTTTGCAATTCTTTCCTTTTTTATTTACTTATTGTTACGTTTGTGATCTTTGCATGTTTATCTCTTTCACTGGGTTGTCTTCGGGCCTTACAATTGGTATCAGAGCTTGGTCTCCTAGAGATTAAGCTGAATCGGCTTGGGAGTAAAAATGACAACCAATAATGCTTTGTTTTTTGAAGGACATTCTGTGATTAGACCACCTATGTTTAATGGGTCAAATTATGTGAGTTGGAAAGAAAGAATGATTATTTTTTTGCAATCTATTGATATTGAATTGTGGTTTATTATTAGTGAAGGTCCATATGATGCCTCTCTTATAGATGAAAATACTCAGAGATCTAGACCAAAAACAAGAAGTGAATTGACTGCTGCGGATAGAGCTCATCTCACATTAAATGCAAAAGCCGTGAATGTGTTATATTGTGCTTTAGACTCAAATGAATCTATTAGAGTCAAAGGCTGCAAGTCAGCCAAGGAAATTTGGGATAAACTGAGAGAAATTCATGAAGGTAGTGAAAATGTTAGAGAACAAAAGAAGTCCATTCTAGTTACAAAGTATGAATCTTTCAAGATGCAACCTCATGAAAACATTGATGAGATGTATTGTAGATTCAATGACCTCATTAAGGACTTAGAGGTGCTGGAAAAAAGAATATTCTCTTAGTGAGAAAAATAGAAAAATCCTGAATGCCTTGTCCAATGATTGGGAAAATAAAGTGACTGCTATTGAGGAGACTAAAGATTTGAATACTATGCCTATTGAATCTCTTATTAATTCTCTAACATCTTATGAGCTGAAACTCAAGTTCAAGGTGCAGGAGGAAGAAGATACAAAGATGAGAAAGAATATTGCTCTAAAAGCCTCACAAGATGAAGATGATACATCATCCTTAGATGGAGATGATATAGAAGGTGATGACAGTGATATTGCACTCATCACAAGAAGTTTCAAACGAATACTCAACATGAGAAGATTCAAAAAAGGTGGACCTAGCAATTCAGATTCTAATCAATTCAACAATGCAAGAAACAAAGGAAGATATGAGGTCAACAAAAAATAATGTGACAAATGCTATGAATGTGGCCAGTTTGGACACTACATGGGTGAGTGTCCAATGAAGAAGAGAAAAGGTGAAAGAAAACTAAGATTCAATAACTTCCAATTCACATGGAATGAGTGCAACTCCGATGGTGAATTTGAAGAGGAAGAAGAATCTGCTCAATTGGCTTTCATGGCCATTGGAGATGATGAGGTAACATCTTCTAACTCTCAATTTGAAAGTGATGATGAAACTGATGATGATATTGAATCTTTCATTATAAAATTGCATGATAGTTTGAAAGAATCTTATGCTAGAAACAAGGTGTTAAAACAGAAAATTAGTTTTTTGCTTCGAGATAATGCAAATCTTTTTCAACAAAATAAAAAGTTGAAAGCTGAAAATGATTACTTCAAAAAGAGTGAGACTGCTTTACACTTTGAGCTTGATAGAAAAACAAAGGTTTGTGAATTGTTCAAAAAGGAACAAGGTGATTTGAAAAGAAGAATGGATGGTCTAAATGAATTGCTTAAACACAAGAAACAAGCCTGTTTTCAAAAGAATAAGTTGAATTTTAATTCCAACGAATTTGCTATTTATAAGAGAAGACAAATAAGATTTATTAAACCTGTTCATGTAAATAACTCTTTGGTTATGGTAATTTTTGTTGTCAAAAAGGTCACATGAAAAGTGATTGTTATGTGAGAAAAAATATGAGAACTGGCATGAAATGCATGTGGATAGTTAGACATGATACTAGTTCTCAAGAACCCAAAAATTAAAGGAAGAATAGAATAACGCTGATCTAATAATGATTTGGTTTGATATTTTTTTTTATGTTATTTCTCTGTTTGATACGTCATTTGATATAAATTATCTGTGATATGCTGGTTATTGTTGTCATTTCTCTATTTTTTACTTGAAATATTAGATTCTCTGTTATTGTTGTTGGATTATGGTTGTTGGTTATTACTCTCATCTTATGATGACAAAAAGGGGGAGAAATGGATGCTATGTGTTAGGGGGAGTTATTCTGAAATTATAAGTTTGGTTGCAATGAATGAGGAGGAGTTTATGCTCATTTGCTCAATCTTTTTCCTTCCTTCCATCCATTGTTTTGTCATCATCAAAAAGGGGGAGAATGTTGATCTTGATCCCTATCTTTTGATGTTTACAAAATAAAATGGATGTTACTAATATCTCTTCAAGATATACTTTCAGTTATGAAATTATTTGATTCCATGAACAAGTGCAATTGAAAGAAGACAAAGGTTGCTGAAAGCTGTTGGACGCTCAAAAAGACTGCATCGGACGTCCGACAATCATTGAGTATCTTCGAACGCAGAAAACCTGCCTACCGGACGTCCTAAGGAATTAAAGAAAAATTTCCAATTTTACATCATACCTTCGGACGCAGAAAACCTGCCTACCGGACGTCCAAAAGAATTGAAGAAAATCTCTTAAACTCTCTGCCTGCTGTCGGACGCACAAAACAGGGCTATCGGACGTCCGACACTGCCAACGGATAGTTGACTGTTTAGCTACTTTCTATCCGTTGGAAGCATTAATGAGGCACTTTCTTGGTCCTCTATAAATAGTGGTTGGTCAGATATTTCAAACAACTTTGACACACTGAAGATACAAAAGATCTAGAGTGATTTTAGTGAGAAAATACTTTTCAAAGAAGATTTGTAGTCTTAGTGGTGTGAGATTCATTGTAAGTTTTTCATTTGTGAGTGAATACTTCATGAGTGTAGCTCTGTGAGGGTTGTCCTGAGGGATAGTAAAACATCCTGACTTGATCGAGTGGGGTTCGGGGCAAGGAGGAAGTGAACCTTCCTTTGTACACAAGAGTGATTGTAATTCATCAACTTGAAGTAGCTTGTTTGAAGCTCAAGAGGAGCTGGGTAGTTAATTGGTTTGCAATTCTTTCCTTTTTTATTTACTTATTGTTACGTTTGTGATCTTTGCATGTTTATCTCTTTCACTGGGTTGTCTTCGGGCCTTACAATTGGTATCAGAGCTTGGTCTCCTAGAGATTAAGCTGAATCGGCTTGGGAGTAAAAATGACAACCAATAATGCTTTGTTTTTTGAAGGACATTCTGTGATTAGACCACCTATGTTTAATGGGTCAAATTATGTGAGTTGGAAAGAAAGAATGATTATTTTTTTGCAATCTATTGATATTGAATTGTGGTTTATTATTAGTGAAGGTCCATATGATGCCTCTCTTATAGATGAAAATACTCAGAGATCTAGACCAAAAACAAGAAGTGAATTGACTGCTGCGGATAGAGCTCATCTCACATTAAATGCAAAAGCCGTGAATGTGTTATATTGTGCTTTAGACTCAAATGAATCTATTAGAGTCAAAGGCTGCAAGTCAGCCAAGGAAATTTGGGATAAACTGAGAGAAATTCATGAAGGTAGTGAAAATGTTAGAGAACAAAAGAAGTCCATTCTAGTTACAAAGTATGAATCTTTCAAGATGCAACCTCATGAAAACATTGATGAGATGTATTGTAGATTCAATGACCTCATTAAGGACTTAGAGGTGCTGGAAAAAGAATATTCTCTTAGTGAGAAAAATAGAAAAATCCTGAATGCCTTGTCCAATGATTGGGAAAATAAAGTGACTGCTATTGAGGAGACTAAAGATTTGAATACTATGCCTATTGAATCTCTTATTAATTCTCTAACATCTTATGAGCTGAAACTCAAGTTCAAGGTGCAGGAGGAAGAAGATACAAAGATGAGAAAGAATATTGCTCTAAAAGCCTCACAAGATGAAGATGATACATCATCCTTAGATGGAGATGATATAGAAGGTGATGACAGTGATATTGCACTCATCACAAGAAGTTTCAAACGAATACTCAACATGAGAAGATTCAAAAAAGGTGGACCTAGCAATTCAGATTCTAATCAATTCAACAATGCAAGAAACAAAGGAAGATATGAGGTCAACAAAAAATAATGTGACAAATGCTATGAATGTGGCCAGTTTGGACACTACATGGGTGAGTGTCCAATGAAGAAGAGAAAAGGTGAAAGAAAACTAAGATTCAATAACTTCCAATTCACATGGAATGAGTGCAACTCCGATGGTGAATTTGAAGAGGAAGAAGAATCTGCTCAATTGGCTTTCATGGCCATTGGAGATGATGAGGTAACATCTTCTAACTCTCAATTTGAAAGTGATGATGAAACTGATGATGATATTGAATCTTTCATTATAAAATTGCATGATAGTTTGAAAGAATCTTATGCTAGAAACAAGGTGTTAAAACAGAAAATTAGTTTTTTGCTTCGAGATAATGCAAATCTTTTTCAACAAAATAAAAAGTTGAAAGCTGAAAATGATTACTTCAAAAAGAGTGAGACTGCTTTACACTTTGAGCTTGATAGAAAAACAAAGGTTTGTGAATTGTTCAAAAAGGAACAAGGTGATTTGAAAAGAAGAATGGATGGTCTAAATGAATTGCTTAAACACAAGAAACAAGCCTGTTTTCAAAAGAATAAGTTGAATTTTAATTCCAACGAATTTGCTATTTATAAGAGAAGACAAATAAGATTTATTAAACCTGTTCATGTAAATAACTCTTTGGTTATGGTAATTTTTGTTGTCAAAAAGGTCACATGAAAAGTGATTGTTATGTGAGAAAAAATATGAGAACTGGCATGAAATGCATGTGGATAGTTAGACATGATACTAGTTCTCAAGAACCCAAAAATTAAAGGAAGAATAGAATAACGCTGATCTAATAATGATTTGGTTTGATATTTTTTTTTTATGTTATTTCTCTGTTTGATACGTCATTTGATATAAATTATCTGTGATATGCTGGTTATTGTTGTCATTTCTCTATTTTTTACTTGAAATATTAGATTCTCTGTTATTGTTGTTGGATTATGGTTGTTGGTTATTACTCTCATCTTATGATGACAAAAAGGGGGAGAAATGGATGCTATGTGTTAGGGGGAGTTATTCTGAAATTATAAGTTTGGTTGCAATGAATGAGGAGGAGTTTATGCTCATTTGCTCAATCTTTTTCCTTCCTTCCATCCATTGTTTTGTCATCATCAAAAAGGGGGAGAATGTTGATCTTGATCCCTATCTTTTGATGTTTACAAAATAAAATGGATGTTACTAATATCTCTTCAAGATATACTTTCAGTTATGAAATTATTTGATTCCATGAACAAGTGCAATTGAAAGAAGACAAAGGTTGCTGAAAGCTGTTGGACGCTCAAAAAGACTGCATCGGACGTCCGACAATCATTGAGTATCTTCGAACGCAGAAAACCTGCCTACCGGACGTCCTAAGGAATTAAAGAAAAATTTCCAATTTTACATCATACCTTCGGACGCAGAAAACCTGCCTACCGGACGTCCAAAAGAATTGAAGAAAATCTCTTAAACTCTCTGCCTGCTGTCGGACGCACAAAACAGGGCTATCGGACGTCCGACACTGCCAACGGATAGTTGACTGTTTAGCTACTTTCTATCCGTTGGAAGCATTAATGAGGCACTTTCTTGGTCCTCTATAAATAGTGGTTGGTCAGATATTTCAAACAACTTTGACACACTGAAGATACAAAAGATCTAGAGTGATTTTAGTGAGAAAATACTTTTCAAAGAAGATTTGTAGTCTTAGTGGTGTGAGATTCATTGTAAGTTTTTCATTTGTGAGTGAATACTTCATGAGTGTAGCTCTGTGAGGGTTGTCCTGAGGGATAGTAAAACATCCTGACTTGATCGAGTGGGGTTCGGGGCAAGGAGGAAGTGAACCTTCCTTTGTACACAAGAGTGATTGTAATTCATCAACTTGAAGTAGCTTGTTTGAAGCTCAAGAGGAGCTGGGTAGTTAATTGGTTTGCAATTCTTTCCTTTTTTATTTACTTATTGTTACGTTTGTGATCTTTGCATGTTTATCTCTTTCACTGGGTTGTCTTCGGGCCTTACAATTGGTATCAGAGCTTGGTCTCCTAGAGATTAAGCTGAATCGGCTTGGGAGTAAAAATGACAACCAATAATGCTTTGTTTTTTGAAGGACATTCTGTGATTAGACCACCTATGTTTAATGGGTCAAATTATGTGAGTTGGAAAGAAAGAATGATTATTTTTTTGCAATCTATTGATATTGAATTGTGGTTTATTATTAGTGAAGGTCCATATGATGCCTCTCTTATAGATGAAAATACTCAGAGATCTAGACCAAAAATAAGAAGTGAATTGACTGCTGCGGATAGAGCTCATCTCACATTAAATGCAAAAGCCGTGAATGTGTTATATTGTGCTTTAGACTCAAATGAATCTATTAGAGTCAAAGGCTGCAAGTCAGCCAAGGAAATTTGGGATAAACTGAGAGAAATTCATGAAGGTAGTGAAAATGTTAGAGAACAAAAGAAGTCCATTCTAGTTACAAAGTATGAATCTTTCAAGATGCAACCTCATGAAAACATTGATGAGATGTATTGTAGATTCAATGACCTCATTAAGGACTTAGAGGTGCTAGAAAAAGAATATTCTCTTAGTGAGAAAAATAGAAAAATCCTGAATGCCTTGTCCAATGATTGGGAAAATAAAGTGACTGCTATTGAGGAGACTAAAGATTTGAATACTATGCCTATTGAATCTCTTATTAATTCTCTAACATCTTATGAGCTGAAACTCAAGTTCAAGGTGCAGGAGGAAGAAGATACAAAGATGAGAAAGAATATTGCTCTAAAAGCCTCACAAGATGAAGATGATACATCATCCTTAGATGGAGATGATATAGAAGGTGATGACAGTGATATTGCACTCATCACAAGAAGTTTCAAACGAATACTCAACATGAGAAGATTCAAAAAAGGTGGACCTAGCAATTCAGATTCTAATCAATTCAACAATGCAAGAAACAAAGGAAGATATGAGGTCAACAAAAAATAATGTGACAAATGCTATGAATGTGGCCAGTTTGGACACTACATGGGTGAGTGTCCAATGAAGAAGAGAAAAGGTGAAAGAAAACTAAGATTCAATAACTTCCAATTCACATGGAATGAGTGCAACTCCGATGGTGAATTTGAAGAGGAAGAAGAATCTGCTCAATTGGCTTTCATGGCCATTGGAGATGATGAGGTAACATCTTCTAACTCTCAATTTGAAAGTGATGATGAAACTGATGATGATATTGAATCTTTCATTATAAAATTGCATGATAGTTTGAAAGAATCTTATGCTAGAAACAAGGTGTTAAAACAGAAAATTAGTTTTTTGCTTCGAGATAATGCAAATCTTTTTCAACAAAATAAAAAGTTGAAAGCTGAAAATGATTACTTCAAAAAGAGTGAGACTGCTTTACACTTTGAGCTTGATAGAAAAACAAAGGTTTGTGAATTGTTCAAAAAGGAACAAGGTGATTTGAAAAGAAGAATGGATGGTCTAAATGAATTGCTTAAACACAAGAAACAAGCCTGTTTTCAAAAGAATAAGTTGAATTTTAATTCCAACGAATTTGCTATTTATAAGAGAAGACAAATAAGATTTATTAAACCTGTTCATGTAAATAACTCTTTGGTTATGGTAATTTTTGTTGTCAAAAAGGTCACATGAAAAGTGATTGTTATGTGAGAAAAAATATGAGAACTGGCATGAAATGCATGTGGATAGTTAGACATGATACTAGTTCTCAAGAACCCAAAAATTAAAGGAAGAATAGAATAACGCTGATCTAATAATGATTTGGTTTGATATTTTTTTTTATGTTATTTCTCTGTTTGATACGTCATTTGATATAAATTATCTGTGATATGCTGGTTATTGTTGTCATTTCTCTATTTTTTACTTGAAATATTAGATTCTCTGTTATTGTTGTTGGATTATGGTTGTTGGTTATTACTCTCATCTTATGATGACAAAAAGGGGGAGAAATGGATGCTATGTGTTAGGGGGAGTTATTCTGAAATTATAAGTTTGGTTGCAATGAATGAGGAGGAGTTTATGCTCATTTGCTCAATCTTTTTCCTTCCTTCCATCCATTGTTTTGTCATCATCAAAAAGGGGGAGAATGTTGATCTTGATCCCTATCTTTTGATGTTTACAAAATAAAATGGATGTTACTAATATCTCTTCAAGATATACTTTCAGTTATGAAATTATTTGATTCCATGAACAAGTGCAATTGAAAGAAGACAAAGGTTGCTGAAAGCTGTTGGACGCTCAAAAAGACTGCATCGGACGTCCGACAATCATTGAGTATCTTCGAACGCAGAAAACCTGCCTACCGGACGTCCTAAGGAATTAAAGAAAAATTTCCAATTTTACATCATACCTTCGGACGCAGAAAACCTGCCTACCGGACGTCCAAAAGAATTGAAGAAAATCTCTTAAACTCTCTGCCTGCTGTCGGACGCACAAAACAGGGCTATCGGACGTCCGACACTGCCAACGGATAGTTGACTGTTTAGCTACTTTCTATCCGTTGGAAGCATTAATGAGGCACTTTCTTGGTCCTCTATAAATAGTGGTTGGTCAGATATTTCAAACAACTTTGACACACTGAAGATACAAAAGATCTAGAGTGATTTTAGTGAGAAAATACTTTTCAAAGAAGATTTGTAGTCTTAGTGGTGTGAGATTCATTGTAAGTTTTTCATTTGTGAGTGAATACTTCATGAGTGTAGCTCTGTGAGGGTTGTCCTGAGGGATAGTAAAACATCCTGACTTGATCGAGTGGGGTTCGGGGCAAGGAGGAAGTGAACCTTCCTTTGTACACAAGAGTGATTGTAATTCATCAACTTGAAGTAGCTTGTTTGAAGCTCAAGAGGAGCTGGGTAGTTAATTGGTTTGCAATTCTTTCCTTTTTTATTTACTTATTGTTACGTTTGTGATCTTTGCATGTTTATCTCTTTCACTGGGTTGTCTTCGGGCCTTACAATTGGTATCAGAGCTTGGTCTCCTAGAGATTAAGCTGAATCGGCTTGGGAGTAAAAATGACAACCAATAATGCTTTGTTTTTTGAAGGACATTCTGTGATTAGACCACCTATGTTTAATGGGTCAAATTATGTGAGTTGGAAAGAAAGAATGATTATTTTTTTGCAATCTATTGATATTGAATTGTGGTTTATTATTAGTGAAGGTCCATATGATGCCTCTCTTATAGATGAAAATACTCAGAGATCTAGACCAAAAATAAGAAGTGAATTGACTGCTGCGGATAGAGCTCATCTCACATTAAATGCAAAAGCCGTGAATGTGTTATATTGTGCTTTAGACTCAAATGAATCTATTAGAGTCAAAGGCTGCAAGTCAGCCAAGGAAATTTGGGATAAACTGAGAGAAATTCATGAAGGTAGTGAAAATGTTAGAGAACAAAAGAAGTCCATTCTAGTTACAAAGTATGAATCTTTCAAGATGCAACCTCATGAAAACATTGATGAGATGTATTGTAGATTCAATGACCTCATTAAGGACTTAGAGGTGCTGGAAAAAGAATATTCTCTTAGTGAGAAAAATAGAAAAATCCTGAATGCCTTGTCCAATGATTGGGAAAATAAAGTGACTGCTATTGAGGAGACTAAAGATTTGAATACTATGCCTATTGAATCTCTTATTAATTCTCTAACATCTTATGAGCTGAAACTCAAGTTCAAGGTGCAGGAGGAAGAAGATACAAAGATGAGAAAGAATATTGCTCTAAAAGCCTCACAAGATGAAGATGATACATCATCCTTAGATGGAGATGATATAGAAGGTGATGACAGTGATATTGCACTCATCACAAGAAGTTTCAAACGAATACTCAACATGAGAAGATTCAAAAAAGGTGGACCTAGCAATTCAGATTCTAATCAATTCAACAATGCAAGAAACAAAGGAAGATATGAGGTCAACAAAAAATAATGTGACAAATGCTATGAATGTGGCCAGTTTGGACACTACATGGGTGAGTGTCCAATGAAGAAGAGAAAAGGTGAAAGAAAACTAAGATTCAATAACTTCCAATTCACATGGAATGAGTGCAACTCCGATGGTGAATTTGAAGAGGAAGAAGAATCTGCTCAATTGGCTTTCATGGCCATTGGAGATGATGAGGTAACATCTTCTAACTCTCAATTTGAAAGTGATGATGAAACTGATGATGATATTGAATCTTTCATTATAAAATTGCATGATAGTTTGAAAGAATCTTATGCTAGAAACAAGGTGTTAAAACAGAAAATTAGTTTTTTGCTTCGAGATAATGCAAATCTTTTTCAACAAAATAAAAAGTTGAAAGCTGAAAATGATTACTTCAAAAAGAGTGAGACTGCTTTACACTTTGAGCTTGATAGAAAAACAAAGGTTTGTGAATTGTTCAAAAAGGAACAAGGTGATTTGAAAAGAAGAATGGATGGTCTAAATGAATTGCTTAAACACAAGAAACAAGCCTGTTTTCAAAAGAATAAGTTGAATTTTAATTCCAACGAATTTGCTATTTATAAGAGAAGACAAATAAGATTTATTAAACCTGTTCATGTAAATAACTCTTTGGTTATGTGTAATTTTTGTTGTCAAAAAGGTCACATGAAAAGTGATTGTTATGTGAGAAAAAATATGAGAACTGGCATGAAATGCATGTGGATAGTTAGACATGATACTAGTTCTCAAGAACCCAAAAATTAAAGGAAGAATAGAATAACGCTGATCTAATAATGATTTGGTTTGATATTTTTTTTTATGTTATTTCTCTGTTTGATACGTCATTTGATATAAATTATCTGTGATATGCTGGTTATTGTTGTCATTTCTCTATTTTTTACTTGAAATATTAGATTCTCTGTTATTGTTGTTGGATTATGGTTGTTGGTTATTACTCTCATCTTATGATGACAAAAAGGGGGAGAAATGGATGCTATGTGTTAGGGGGAGTTATTCTGAAATTATAAGTTTGGTTGCAATGAATGAGGAGGAGTTTATGCTCATTTGCTCAATCTTTTTCCTTCCTTCCATCCATTGTTTTGTCATCATCAAAAAGGGGGAGAATGTTGATCTTGATCCCTATCTTTTGATGTTTACAAAATAAAATGGATGTTACTAATATCTCTTCAAGATATACTTTCAGTTATGAAATTATTTGATTCCATGAACAAGTGCAATTGAAAGAAGACAAAGGTTGCTGAAAGCTGTTGGACGCTCAAAAAGACTGCATCGGACGTCCGACAATCATTGAGTATCTTCGAACGCAGAAAACCTGCCTACCGGACGTCCTAAGGAATTAAAGAAAAATTTCCAATTTTACATCATACCTTCGGACGCAGAAAACCTGCCTACCGGACGTCCAAAAGAATTGAAGAAAATCTCTTAAACTCTCTGCCTGCTGTCGGACGCACAAAACAGGGCTATCGGACGTCCGACACTGCCAACGGATAGTTGACTGTTTAGCTACTTTCTATCCGTTGGAAGCATTAATGAGGCACTTTCTTGGTCCTCTATAAATAGTGGTTGGTCAGATATTTCAAACAACTTTGACACACTGAAGATACAAAAGATCTAGAGTGATTTTAGTGAGAAAATACTTTTCAAAGAAGATTTGTAGTCTTAGTGGTGTGAGATTCATTGTAAGTTTTTCATTTGTGAGTGAATACTTCATGAGTGTAGCTCTGTGAGGGTTGTCCTGAGGGATAGTAAAACATCCTGACTTGATCGAGTGGGGTTCGGGGCAAGGAGGAAGTGAACCTTCCTTTGTACACAAGAGTGATTGTAATTCATCAACTTGAAGTAGCTTGTTTGAAGCTCAAGAGGAGCTGGGTAGTTAATTGGTTTGCAATTCTTTCCTTTTTTATTTACTTATTGTTACGTTTGTGATCTTTGCATGTTTATCTCTTTCACTGGGTTGTCTTCGGGCCTTACAATTGGTATCAGAGCTTGGTCTCCTAGAGATTAAGCTGAATCGGCTTGGGAGTAAAAATGACAACCAATAATGCTTTGTTTTTTGAAGGACATTCTGTGATTAGACCACCTATGTTTAATGGGTCAAATTATGTGAGTTGGAAAGAAAGAATGATTATTTTTTTGCAATCTATTGATATTGAATTGTGGTTTATTATTAGTGAAGGTCCATATGATGCCTCTCTTATAGATGAAAATACTCAGAGATCTAGACCAAAAACAAGAAGTGAATTGACTGCTGCGGATAGAGCTCATCTCACATTAAATGCAAAAGCCGTGAATGTGTTATATTGTGCTTTAGACTCAAATGAATCTATTAGAGTCAAAGGCTGCAAGTCAGCCAAGGAAATTTGGGATAAACTGAGAGAAATTCATGAAGGTAGTGAAAATGTTAGAGAACAAAAGAAGTCCATTCTAGTTACAAAGTATGAATCTTTCAAGATGCAACCTCATGAAAACATTGATGAGATGTATTGTAGATTCAATGACCTCATTAAGGACTTAGAGGTGCTGGAAAAAGAATATTCTCTTAGTGAGAAAAATAGAAAAATCCTGAATGCCTTGTCCAATGATTGGGAAAATAAAGTGACTGCTATTGAGGAGACTAAAGATTTGAATACTATGCCTATTGAATCTCTTATTAATTCTCTAACATCTTATGAGCTGAAACTCAAGTTCAAGGTGCAGGAGGAAGAAGATACAAAGATGAGAAAGAATATTGCTCTAAAAGCCTCACAAGATGAAGATGATACATCATCCTTAGATGGAGATGATATAGAAGGTGATGACAGTGATATTGCACTCATCACAAGAAGTTTCAAACGAATACTCAACATGAGAAGATTCAAAAAAGGTGGACCTAGCAATTCAGATTCTAATCAATTCAACAATGCAAGAAACAAAGGAAGATATGAGGTCAACAAAAAATAATGTGACAAATGCTATGAATGTGGCCAGTTTGGACACTACATGGGTGAGTGTCCAATGAAGAAGAGAAAAGGTGAAAGAAAACTAAGATTCAATAACTTCCAATTCACATGGAATGAGTGCAACTCCGATGGTGAATTTGAAGAGGAAGAAGAATCTGCTCAATTGGCTTTCATGGCCATTGGAGATGATGAGGTAACATCTTCTAACTCTCAATTTGAAAGTGATGATGAAACTGATGATGATATTGAATCTTTCATTATAAAATTGCATGATAGTTTGAAAGAATCTTATGCTAGAAACAAGGTGTTAAAACAGAAAATTAGTTTTTTGCTTCGAGATAATGCAAATCTTTTTCAACAAAATAAAAAGTTGAAAGCTGAAAATGATTACTTCAAAAAGAGTGAGACTGCTTTACACTTTGAGCTTGATAGAAAAACAAAGGTTTGTGAATTGTTCAAAAAGGAACAAGGTGATTTGAAAAGAAGAATGGATGGTCTAAATGAATTGCTTAAACACAAGAAACAAGCCTGTTTTCAAAAGAATAAGTTGAATTTTAATTCCAACGAATTTGCTATTTATAAGAGAAGACAAATAAGATTTATTAAACCTGTTCATGTAAATAACTCTTTGGTTATGGTAATTTTTGTTGTCAAAAAGGTCACATGAAAAGTGATTGTTATGTGAGAAAAAATATGAGAACTGGCATGAAATGCATGTGGATAGTTAGACATGATACTAGTTCTCAAGAACCCAAAAATTAAAGGAAGAATAGAATAACGCTGATCTAATAATGATTTGGTTTGATATTTTTTTTTATGTTATTTCTCTGTTTGATACGTCATTTGATATAAATTATCTGTGATATGCTGGTTATTGTTGTCATTTCTCTATTTTTTACTTGAAATATTAGATTCTCTGTTATTGTTGTTGGATTATGGTTGTTGGTTATTACTCTCATCTTATGATGACAAAAAGGGGGAGAAATGGATGCTATGTGTTAGGGGGAGTTATTCTGAAATTATAAGTTTGGTTGCAATGAATGAGGAGGAGTTTATGCTCATTTGCTCAATCTTTTTCCTTCCTTCCATCCATTGTTTTGTCATCATCAAAAAGGGGGAGAATGTTGATCTTGATCCCTATCTTTTGATGTTTACAAAATAAAATGGATGTTACTAATATCTCTTCAAGATATACTTTCAGTTATGAAATTATTTGATTCCATGAACAAGTGCAATTGAAAGAAGACAAAGGTTGCTGAAAGCTGTTGGACGCTCAAAAAGACTGCATCGGACGTCCGACAATCATTGAGTATCTTCGAACGCAGAAAACCTGCCTACCGGACGTCCTAAGGAATTAAAGAAAAATTTCCAATTTTACATCATACCTTCGGACGCAGAAAACCTGCCTACCGGACGTCCAAAAGAATTGAAGAAAATCTCTTAAACTCTCTGCCTGCTGTCGGACGCACAAAACAGGGCTATCGGACGTCCGACACTGCCAACGGATAGTTGACTGTTTAGCTACTTTCTATCCGTTGGAAGCATTAATGAGGCACTTTCTTGGTCCTCTATAAATAGTGGTTGGTCAGATATTTCAAACAACTTTGACACACTGAAGATACAAAAGATCTAGAGTGATTTTAGTGAGAAAATACTTTTCAAAGAAGATTTGTAGTCTTAGTGGTGTGAGATTCATTGTAAGTTTTTCATTTGTGAGTGAATACTTCATGAGTGTAGCTCTGTGAGGGTTGTCCTGAGGGATAGTAAAACATCCTGACTTGATCGAGTGGGGTTCGGGGCAAGGAGGAAGTGAACCTTCCTTTGTACACAAGAGTGATTGTAATTCATCAACTTGAAGTAGCTTGTTTGAAGCTCAAGAGGAGCTGGGTAGTTAATTGGTTTGCAATTCTTTCCTTTTTTATTTACTTATTGTTACGTTTGTGATCTTTGCATGTTTATCTCTTTCACTGGGTTGTCTTCGGGCCTTACAATTGGTATCAGAGCTTGGTCTCCTAGAGATTAAGCTGAATCGGCTTGGGAGTAAAAATGACAACCAATAATGCTTTGTTTTTTGAAGGACATTCTGTGATTAGACCACCTATGTTTAATGGGTCAAATTATGTGAGTTGGAAAGAAAGAATGATTATTTTTTTGCAATCTATTGATATTGAATTGTGGTTTATTATTAGTGAAGGTCCATATGATGCCTCTCTTATAGATGAAAATACTCAGAGATCTAGACCAAAAATAAGAAGTGAATTGACTGCTGCGGATAGAGCTCATCTCACATTAAATGCAAAAGCCGTGAATGTGTTATATTGTGCTTTAGACTCAAATGAATCTATTAGAGTCAAAGGCTGCAAGTCAGCCAAGGAAATTTGGGATAAACTGAGAGAAATTCATGAAGGTAGTGAAAATGTTAGAGAACAAAAGAAGTCCATTCTAGTTACAAAGTATGAATCTTTCAAGATGCAACCTCATGAAAACATTGATGAGATGTATTGTAGATTCAATGACCTCATTAAGGACTTAGAGGTGCTAGAAAAAGAATATTCTCTTAGTGAGAAAAATAGAAAAATCCTGAATGCCTTGTCCAATGATTGGGAAAATAAAGTGACTGCTATTGAGGAGACTAAAGATTTGAATACTATGCCTATTGAATCTCTTATTAATTCTCTAACATCTTATGAGCTGAAACTCAAGTTCAAGGTGCAGGAGGAAGAAGATACAAAGATGAGAAAGAATATTGCTCTAAAAGCCTCACAAGATGAAGATGATACATCATCCTTAGATGGAGATGATATAGAAGGTGATGACAGTGATATTGCACTCATCACAAGAAGTTTCAAACGAATACTCAACATGAGAAGATTCAAAAAAGGTGGACCTAGCAATTCAGATTCTAATCAATTCAACAATGCAAGAAACAAAGGAAGATATGAGGTCAACAAAAAATAATGTGACAAATGCTATGAATGTGGCCAGTTTGGACACTACATGGGTGAGTGTCCAATGAAGAAGAGAAAAGGTGAAAGAAAACTAAGATTCAATAACTTCCAATTCACATGGAATGAGTGCAACTCCGATGGTGAATTTGAAGAGGAAGAAGAATCTGCTCAATTGGCTTTCATGGCCATTGGAGATGATGAGGTAACATCTTCTAACTCTCAATTTGAAAGTGATGATGAAACTGATGATGATATTGAATCTTTCATTATAAAATTGCATGATAGTTTGAAAGAATCTTATGCTAGAAACAAGGTGTTAAAACAGAAAATTAGTTTTTTGCTTCGAGATAATGCAAATCTTTTTCAACAAAATAAAAAGTTGAAAGCTGAAAATGATTACTTCAAAAAGAGTGAGACTGCTTTACACTTTGAGCTTGATAGAAAAACAAAGGTTTGTGAATTGTTCAAAAAGGAACAAGGTGATTTGAAAAGAAGAATGGATGGTCTAAATGAATTGCTTAAACACAAGAAACAAGCCTGTTTTCAAAAGAATAAGTTGAATTTTAATTCCAACGAATTTGCTATTTATAAGAGAAGACAAATAAGATTTATTAAACCTGTTCATGTAAATAACTCTTTGGTTATGGTAATTTTTGTTGTCAAAAAGGTCACATGAAAAGTGATTGTTATGTGAGAAAAAATATGAGAACTGGCATGAAATGCATGTGGATAGTTAGACATGATACTAGTTCTCAAGAACCCAAAAATTAAAGGAAGAATAGAATAACGCTGATCTAATAATGATTTGGTTTGATATTTTTTTTTATGTTATTTCTCTGTTTGATACGTCATTTGATATAAATTATCTGTGATATGCTGGTTATTGTTGTCATTTCTCTATTTTTTACTTGAAATATTAGATTCTCTGTTATTGTTGTTGGATTATGGTTGTTGGTTATTACTCTCATCTTATGATGACAAAAAGGGGGAGAAATGGATGCTATGTGTTAGGGGGAGTTATTCTGAAATTATAAGTTTGGTTGCAATGAATGAGGAGGAGTTTATGCTCATTTGCTCAATCTTTTTCCTTCCTTCCATCCATTGTTTTGTCATCATCAAAAAGGGGGAGAATGTTGATCTTGATCCCTATCTTTTGATGTTTACAAAATAAAATGGATGTTACTAATATCTCTTCAAGATATACTTTCAGTTATGAAATTATTTGATTCCATGAACAAGTGCAATTGAAAGTAGACAAAGGTTGCTGAAAGCTGTTGGACGCTCAAAAAGACTGCATCGGACGTCCGACAATCATTGAGTATCTTCGAACGCAGAAAACCTGCCTACCGGACGTCCTAAGGAATTAAAGAAAAATTTCCAATTTTACATCATACCTTCGGACGCAGAAAACCTGCCTACCGGACGTCCAAAAGAATTGAAGAAAATCTCTTAAACTCTCTGCCTGCTGTCGGACGCACAAAACAGGGCTATCGGACGTCCGACACTGCCAACGGATAGTTGACTGTTTAGCTACTTTCTATCCGTTGGAAGCATTAATGAGGCACTTTCTTGGTCCTCTATAAATAGTGGTTGGTCAGATATTTCAAACAACTTTGACACACTGAAGATACAAAAGATCTAAAGTGATTTTAGTGAGAAAATACTCTTCAAAAAGATTTGTAGTCTTAGTGGTGTGAGGTTCATTGTAAGTTTTTCATTTGTGAGTGAATACTTCATGAGTGTAGCTCTGTGAGGGTTGTCCTGAGGGATAGTAAAACATCCTGATTTGACCGAGTGGAGTTCGGGGTAAGGAGGAGGTGAACCTTCCTTTGTACACAAGAGTGATTGTAATTCATCAACTTAAAGTAGCTTGTTTGAAGCTCAAGAGGAGCTGGGTAGTTAATTGGTTTGCAATTCTTTCCTTTTTTATTTACTTATTGTTACGTTTGTGATCTTTGCATGTTTATCTCTTTCACTGGGTTGTCTTCGGGCCTTACAGCTAGTGTAAACGTTCTTTTGTTAAGCTCCTCTGTAACCAAAACCCTAAATAGATTTTGTATAAGTACGGATAGTTTGACTTGTACTTCAAGTAAATCGTTGAAGACACTAATGTATATAGTTTGGCAAGTACATAACTATGTTTATCTCTTGATTAATGCATGTCTTTATGGTTGTTTGAACTTTAATTGAACCTGTTGGCAAGATCGGGCAAGTGCGGCATTTGAACGAAGAAAGAAAAGTTTTGGCAGAAAAACTGTTCACCGAATCCGGCCGCATATCCGGCTAGTTCTTGGCCGGATTGTTAGTGGAGATTGAAAAAAATTAGGGTTTCACCGCTGCCTCGAATTCGGCTGGAAATCCGGGCAGATCTTGGCCGGATTGTGACGTGGCCCCAGTGCATTCGTTTCGGTTTCAATTTTCGTTGGAACGTTATATCAAAGTTCTATTGCACCTTTCAGTTTAGTTATTTTAGTTTCTGAAAGTTCATTTTTTTCTTGAAGTCCTTTTGAACGTTTCGTAGGATTTTCGTGCGTTTTTGTTTAGTAGTTCTGGCGAGAATTGGGCAGGCAGTCCACCGAACCCTTTAGTTCGCCTTAAGGGGAGATGGGGCTGTCACACGAGCGCGCACTATTCCTAATTGATTTTTTTTGCACCTTTAACCTAGTTTCCTTAACACACTTCTCTCACAAAAATTCAGACCACAAACCCTTCTCTTCCTCTCTCTTGGAGTCGGCCAAACCAGCAAGAAAAGAAAGGAAGAAAAGCTTCTTCATCTTGTCCAATTTTTGGCTTCAATTCCACTTGAAATTCATCATCCAACTCCTAAACATCTTGGAGATTAACTTGAGCTTGGAGAGAGGCTTTATCTTGTGGCAATTTCTTGGAGTTTTAGTGGTGAAATTTCTAGTTTCTTCAAGAACTAAGGAGGTAACCATTGACTCTTGCTTTCTTGTTCTATCTCTTGGCCTTGAAGCTTGTAGCTTCCTTATTGTTGTGGTTGGTTGGTTTTGATTGATTGAAGTTATGTGAGGGCTACCTTGAGGATTAAATGCTTGATTAATGTTGTTTTTATGTTACGTGAGTTGATTATGGTTAGAAAAGTGAAAGGAAAATCAAAGGAAGTGAGGAACTAGAGTTGGCCGAATCTGTCCAGTGCTTTTCGTACCTACCTTTCAAATTTTTGTGGGTTGTTTTGCCATGAAATTGGTTGATATATGTTGTATATGGTGTGTAAAAGTTTCTACCAAAAATTATTTGAATTGGTTGAGCAAAACTTGAATTTTCGAAACTTGAAGCAATCTAGAAAACATGTTCTGGGCAGATGAACAGTGCCCCTTTGATCAAACATAACTCTTTGTACAAAAGTCAAAATCGAGTGTTGTTTGCGGTATTTGAAACTAGACATCTGTAGCTTTCTAATGGTATAAAAATCACTTACTAGTTCGATCTAAGTGAACTGCAGTGAATCGATAAAGATGGCTGTTCTGTTCTGCTTTGTCTGCCTGTTCCATTCGAATGGACAGGAGAAGCTGCGACTTGTTGCTTGAATTCGAACCACCTATGAACTGATTTTCAAAATGACTTCTTCTGATAAAATGTAGCCTTTTGAATCTAGCTTCCAACTCTACCAACCATTCTCAATTTCAAGTTGTATTGAGTGAGATATGGTTCAATTTCAAACTGCGGCAAAGCTGGAAATCTGGAAACTCTTCCTTCTTGCTAGCCGACTAGTCTAGTTTAACTTGGGATATTTTGTTTCGAAAATCTTGATGTCTATTGCTTGTCAAATACTTATGAAATGTTTCTTGGACCTTGGTTTCACAAATGAACCAAAATGGGACTGATTTTATAGGGTAAAGTGTTTGAAAAGAAAAAGAAAGCAAGAAGGCAGATTTGCTTTGGAAAATTACTTGAACTTTGGTAGTTTTGTTAACTACCTTCCCGTACGAGTTTTTACATGAAATTTGATAGAGTATTAGTCCTCATATGTAAGTTGAATTGTATCGAATTTGGTGTTATTCTAAGATCATTTTGAAACCCAAATGATGTGCCAAAGTTTACTTTCAAATCTGAAAAATTTACTGAACTGTCTTCATTTTTGCCAAATTTGAGCAGCTATATTTTGGCAATCAAAACTCCGAATTTTGTTCCACTTATTGTATTTGAAACTTTGTTTAGAATTCTTATTGTGTTACAAATTTCAGAGGCTAGTTCACTTTTTATGAATTTTTTTGAATTTCCAAAATTTGCTGAAAATATGATTGAAACTATCTTGTATGCTTAAGTCAGCTACTTTGAGCTGAAATTTGAATGTCTTCCATTTAGAATATTGGAAAGATATCTTCTGGGAACTTTTAGTCTTTGAACCAAGATTCCAATGGTATTTTTCTAATTTTGGACCTATTTAGTGCAAGTTCTGGTTTTTCTAAATTTGACGTGCAAAACTGAAATTTTCCGACTGGATAGGAAATAAGTTTTTGAAAACTTTTCCCTGATCTTTGATATTGATTGATTGTTTTAAACTTGATTTCATGGAGGAAATTAGTTTTTCTTGTGTTATTAAACTCCACTTTTGAGCCTCGATTTACGAGTAATTAAGGCTCTTTTTTATGATATTTTCTTAGTATGGTACAAGTGTACAATCTTTCATGTTAATAAGGGGTTTATAAGTAATAGTGTGTGATAGCCAATTATTATTTGCTCAGGCGCTCAAGGGGACCTTCAAGAGGATCTCGAAGTGGACGCCTAAAATCTTGTTTGAGCACTTACTTCCTTATTTTGATTGGTGAGTGTCAAATGCATGAATTTGTTGCAAAGTGCCTGACTTGCTTCTTATCCGTTATGTGAATTTGGAATTTTCGAGATGAGTGTGTACTTTACAGCACTCGTTCTCTTTCAAAAGAAATTATATTCAAATTTTACTATGTGAATCCATATTCGACTTGTACGAAGTAATGTGGATGTGATTCGTATTTGGAATCGTCGATTTGAGCGCTGCTCATCGACTTATATTCGTATTTGTATTCATATTGGTATTCAGGGGACGCCCAAACTCATTGGCTAACTTTGCGAATCGAACCAGCATGGGCTTGGTCGATAAGCTTAGCAAACCATGAGATATTCGTAAAGCATGATCTATTGGAGAGATCTTGCTTGGCATACTCACGCAGTATTGCCATGATATGCTTGAGTAATATCAAAACTTGAGCGGGCCCGATAAGGGGGTGTAAAGGTGACAGGATTCGAAGAAAGTGGTGTATCTACAGAATTTGATACTTATGTGGTTGACAGAGTGTCAACATGGAATTTGATCAAAACCTTGACTCGACTACGTAGAATTTAGCTCCTGAGAGCTACAGTATTCTTGAATTGTTTCTGTTTACTTTTCCTACTTGAAATGCTAAATACTCGAACTTTACATTCTTTACTTATTGTGTAAATGTGGTTGCTACTTGGACTACGTGCTTGCATGTGTGTTTCTTGACCTCACGAGCATTCGCTCACCCCATTAGATTTGTTTTCCTTAATAGGACCGGATGGGAAGATTTTGGAGAAAGCCGACTAGATTACTCTTTTGATTAGTACTTTGGTTGTAATTTTTTAGTCGACTTATAATGGTTGTATTTTGGGATTTGACGTATCTTTTGAGAACTCATGATGTAAGACTTGAACGTTTACCTAAGGAACGACTTTGATGTACTTCGACTTTTATTATTAATTGTTATTCCTTAAGTTTGAATTGAATTGTATCGAGTCCTAGCGAGAGTTGGGCAGGCGTTCTGCGAATACCCTTGGGTTCGCCTTTAGAAGAAGTGGGGGCATCACACTTCTTCCTCACTGGTTTTTGCAATTTTTCCTGGTTTTCACAACTATTTCTCTTCATTAAACATGAGAAATACCAAGACTTTAATATTAAACAACAAACACCGTAGTCATTCAATTATTTCAACATACAAAAATCTCAATCATCGACATGTAATCTTCTGGGTTTGCCGGTTCAACACATTCAAGCAGTCATAAACTCCATAAAATCAGAAACTCATGTCTTCCTCTGATAAAACCCCATAGAAAAATCCCAAACTCCTGTCCCCAAAACCCAGGCCAAACCCCACGAATTTCTCAACCGTAAACTGAAAGAATAGAAACAACAAAAAACCCAAAACTCAACATGAGCTATGCAACAGAGAGAGTCGGACAAAGAGCAACAAAGAACAAACGAAACAAACCCTCTGTACACTAATAAGAAACCCAAAAAAAGAAATAAAAGTCCCATACGAAGATTATGTATCAGTCCAAAGAACTTTCATGGCAGATGCTAAACTGGCTAATACAAGAAACTTATCGTCACCTGTAAATGCTTGAAGATTGAATTAGCGTGAGAAGGCGTGAAATGTTTGCCTGAAACTGCTGGAAGATGAAGTAAAAACCCTCTTTTGTAGCTCCTCGAGTATAATGAAAGCAGCAAATTTGGGTTCCAAGTCTAGGATATTGCAGCCGCTTTTCCTAAAGACATCAACGCCAACGTTGTTCAGCCATGGATCATCAGCTTTGTTTTTCTTTTTCCTTTTCCCCTCTAGTTTCTTCCCCTTTCTCTCTTTTCCCTTCGTTCTTTTCTGGTCCTTTTTCCCCGTAGCCCTCTCTGGTTTTCTTTTCTTCCCCAGATTCCCAGATTCTTCCCCAAGCTCTCCCCTTGTTCCTTTTTTGTTCTTTTCCTTTTTTGGTTCCTCCAGCTGCCACCCCTAATCTCCCTTGTTTTTTCCAATTTCCTTGCTTAGTTTCTCCCTCAGCCCCGTAGCTACCCTTCCAATTTCTGGTTTTTTCCTCTCCAGGCCCGTAGCTTTTCTTCACTTAGTTCCCCTGTTTTTCCCTAGCCACAGACCTTTTCTTCTCTAGTCTTTTTTTCTTTGCTTTTTTTTTATTTTCACTTCCCCCGAAGCCTCTCCTTGGTTTTTTCTTTTTCCTTTTTTTCCCCTCTCAAAAATCCCCAAATCAACAAGTGTCATCCTACTAATCAAACAATAAGGACATTTGTCTAAAACCTATCCATCACACCTAGCCCTCTTGCATGGCCTCCACTTGGCTACTATCCCCCTAATACACTTGTTTAATAATCCCCTATTACACTTATCTTCTTATTTTATTTATTTATTATATATTTTCCAAAAACAATTTAGGTAAACAACAAAAAAAACAAAATGTTAATTTCTAATTGCAAATGCATTGCACAATTTTCATTTATCTTAAAAAAATTGAATCTAAAAGGATTAAAGACAAATTTTGAATTTTTGTGAGAATTTTTTCTTTTTTAGAAATTTAATGCAAAAATACCATAAAAATGAAAATGACAAACCTAATTTATAAAAATAAACAAAATGAACATTAACTATCATTTAATCAATTAAAATAATAAACAGAAAATAAAATAAAACAAGAACGAAACTAAAATTGAATAAAATAAATGGAATTTTGGTGTCTACAGTTAGGTTATTATTTTTCATTTTTTACCCTTTTAGATTGTAGTTGGGGTCCCCGAATGTAATAGTTAGGTCTTTATTCGCTTTTATTTATTTATGTGTTTGCATGCTCATGTGCTTATGTGTTTACTCACTTTCTTAGGATCATTGCATCTAGATATCATGCTTATGTGCTATGTGCTATATGTGAGTTATGTGTTTATTTGCTTTTGCTATTATTTTATTTGATTATAATAAATGTATGATGTCACCACACTAGTCCAACGCTAGTTGTGGCCCTTTTTTCCGATTCCACACTAATCCAATGCTAGTTGTGGCCCTCTTTTCCGATTTCTCACTAATCCAATGCTAGTGAGAACTTATAAATATGGGTTAGTCCAACGCTAAATCCTTAGGGACCGACCACGCATTAGATCATGTTTACAAATCATTCCATTTCATGCATATTTTTTACTTTTTTAGGATACTTATCATTTTTGCATGATATTGTCCCTAATAAATATCCCTTATCCCTATGTATAAAATATAACATTTAGATTTGCATCTCATTTAGGGAAAAATTAGAAATAAGTTAGATCATTTGCTTGACCAAAATTAGGAGAATTAACCCTTTAAATATGGGATATGGACGAGTATGACTTCTTAGCCTTAACACGCTCGTATTCCCTCTATAAAAAGGGAAATCTAGTCACGAATCTTAGCTCCCCACACCCATTATAATGCATTTCTTTAGATCATGTATATTTGTTTTCTTTTCTTTCCTTCGAGTCTCATATTTTGGATCTTTTCAAAGAGTCACTCATTGGGCATCACAATTAATGTGATTTGTACCAATTAAACTTCGAAGAGATATTCCGACTCCGATACATTAGGTCTAGGTTTGCATTCATATAGTAACGTCTAAATGTGATAGGGTTTCAGGTTAAAATAAGAAAATTTTTGACTAAATCACACAACTAATGTTGATTAGGTTGAAAGGGTGCCTTGGATTTCATCCTTACCTTCCCTTTCTTCAACCATGACTCCCGAGCCTGTTCTCTTGACTTTCGAAAACTTGGAATAGTCTAAAAAGGGTTTTCTCTATTTTTTATTTAAAAAAATATTTTTAGGTGACTTGGTACACCTTAACTCAATACCAAGTAGCGACTCCTATTTTTTCTAAAAAATCCTTTTTAGACTTTTATCTTGGTCAAAATCGTCGCACTTTTTTAAGTCCTATTTTAGGCCCTTTTGCTTTATTCTATTTTCTAAATATCAAAAACTCATTTTCACTCAAAATTAATCAAAGAAAATTTTATTTTCAAAAATGGGGCGCGACAGCTGGCGACTCCATTGGGAACTTAGAGAGTCCGAGCATTTGATTTAGTCAATTCTTTTCTTCTTTTAACCTTTTTATATATCATATTTGGAGTATTTAGGTTGCATTTTTACTTTTTTAGAGTTTTTCTTGCATTTAACAGCGCAATCGTCTCGATATCCGTGTATGTGATGAACAAAGTGTTTTATTTCATTCACTTATGTTTATATATCACGCTTGCATCTTGGGATGGGGGTAGCTACCTTATAACCTTCACCCATATATGATGGTATTTAATCTCTCTCTTCAAAAGGAACACTTCATACGTGCATACGTTTTACTTTATAACCCCTCATTTCTTTTTACTTTTAGTAGTTGTCACGCCACTCCACCTTATTAGGATTAGGATCGATCCACTTGGACATATGGCCGTGGCACGACGTGCGCGTAGCAATGTCCGAGGTATCACCCGAACCACCGACTTTTAGGCCTTAGGATTGATGACCCCTCGCCTTTGGTCTGAAAGTTTGGGAGGCTGAAACCTTAATCAAGTCTAGATGCATTAGTAAGCCCAACCTCATGCATCTATGTTAGAAATTGACTAGGATAGAGTCAACCTTACCCAACTAGGAACACTAAGCACGAGGGGAGGTATTACATTTTTCTTTCTTTAATTGCTTTCTATTTTTCATATTATTTTTGTTTGCTCCAATGTGTTATGTGTCATATATCAATTGAACTAACCTTTCTTTGTTCTATTGCATTCATAAGCCTTAGAAATAAGAGTTCTGACATGATACTCTTTTAGAACCTACCCTCTTAGATAGGTTATTGCACGTTTAAATTTCGATGCATTGCATTCATAGGTTAATAATTGCACATTATTTAAACCCACCCTGGCATACAAAAGGGTCCCTTTAGGTCATGTTTTCATTTTAAATTGCATATTTAATTACTTTGATAAATTGGCATCATGCATAAACTTTAGAGAGAATGCCATTTAAGGAATCCCATGTTAAGAATAAGCCAACCCTATATTCCCATGGGTATTTAACCCTGTTTTGTGATTTTCACGTTTAAATTCCAGTTTAACCGGAAAAGTGGGACCTCTAGGTAAGGTACTTGACACCAACTTCTTGTCTTTAGATGGAACGCCCTCGACGAGTCCATCAAATGTTAGTAGCGCCAATTGAGGTACAGAGGTGGTCCGCATTGCTTTCACCTAGTGAAATTAACCAAGTAGCCTCTCACTTAGGACCAATTGGAGATTTTAAAGATATCAAATCAGACAGCTATTTGGTAGAAATTTTGATACATTTGTGGGACCCTATTTGCTCCACATTTAGACTGGGCAAGAAGAAAATGACCATGACAATTGAGGAGGTTTCTGGGCTTCTTAATTTACCGATTCATGGTACTGCCGTAATATTTCCGTTTGTGTCTAACAAAGTCGAGTTCTGCCATTTCACTGGGTTAAAGGAATCCGTAATACAGGAGTTTGACCAAAGCATTGACGTGAAGTTCTTATTCGACCGATTTGCATTGAGGGATGGTTTTGAGAGACACTTAGGAGATTTTTATTTACGGCCAAGGTAATATGGGAACGTAAAAGAATGTGGATGTATGGATTAGTTATGGTCGGAACTTAACTTTTTCCGAGGAAAGACAAAAAAATAGTTTTTAAACTCACCAAAGTCATGTTTGATTTATTTCTAGGGATAAAAGATAGGCAATGCTCTATTGTTCTGACTATCTTAGCTGATATCTTTATAACTTGTACTACCTGCAAAAGGGGTGAAAAATTATTTCATGGATCAAATTTGGTTTTGCACATATGGGCCATGGAGCACTTCATGAGACGATCGCCTATTCTTAATAGTCACAAATCACAAGAGGGTTAATGGAAGTAGTTCGCCGAGTAATACATCCGAGTATGTGGATTTCTTGAAGAACTTGCCTGATCAGAATGTTAGATAGGTTTTAGATTGGATTAATTGTGTTAAACCCGTACTTTACACTAAAGCATCCGAGTTTATTCCAATGCTAGGAACCCAGGCAAGGTATCATGGCATATAATCCGAAGAGATTTCTCCGACAGTTGGGCCGTATTCAAGAATTACCGCATATATTTGATTTGACCGAATTCATCGTTGTTTTTGACAAAAGGATGTATCCAAGTGAAATTCCTAAGAAGCTTCCCATCATTGAGGCCTGGGGGACATTGTCCGATGACGAGCACGTCAAGTACATTTCAGAACTCAAATAAAAGGGTTTAGTAACTCCACAATAGGAGGATTGGTTTAAGGGTTTGGGTACGCAAGAATTGCAAGACGAACCATCCGAGGAGGTCAAGAGATTAAGGGCCATTATTGAAGCAAAAGATAGAGAAAATTTGCAACTAAAGGAGTCCGTCAAAGCTCACCAAGAGATAGTAGAGAAACATAAGGAGACATGTGAAAAATGCGAGAGAAACACCAAGATTTGAAAAGAAAATGTGGAGAACTGTATGATCAAGTGGAACACATGAGAAATCTCTATGCCAGAGAATCCAAAGATGTTGTAATAGATATGTTAAAAAGGTTTAATGACTTGGTACGAGACCGTCTCCAAGGAATGATGTAAATAATGTTTATAGAAATGAAAATTTGGAAATTTGAAATGACTTCTCTTTTGTGCAAAATGGTGGTCAAAAGCAGGTTTGATAAACGGGTCCCACTTTGAAGGTGTTGCATCATGTTAGGCTCACCCTTGGCACAAAAAGGGCCCTCCAATAGGACATGCATCTGAATTACTTTAATTTTTACTAACTCGCGTCTTTTTCTTTTTCTTTCTTTTTGTCAGCATTTAATCAAGAAGGGAATCTAAATAAGATTTTTCCTAAATTTTTAGGTAGTTGCAAACATAGCTACCCGTAGAAATCCCATCATTACGCGGTCCCGTAGCCGAGTCTTGAGGAATCGTGGAAATATGAGTTCCCACCCAGAGTCATCAGAAAGATCCACGTTAATTCCATCTTCAGACGCTGCAAATTTAAGAGCCCAGTTAAGTGAAATGCTAACCCGATTTAACGAGCTGAGTGCAGAAATGGCAACCCAATGGCGTATGATTCACCAATTGGTTTCAAACAACACTAGCGGCATCCAAAATGAACATACGCCTATTGACGATAGCCAACAAATTTGGAGAACTCGCCACCTCATATGTCACACAATCAAACAACTTTTGTGCCACCCTTCACAAGTCCGCCCGGAGGCACCTTTACTTATCCCATCCCCAGTCTACCACATACCTACCTAAACAACATTTTTGTCAACCCAATTAGTCATCAAATTCCTCAAAGTTATCCACAAATCAACGTTAACATTCCATCTGAACCTCAAGGTCCTCATGTGATAGCCCCACCTCACCCTAAGGCGAACCAAAGGGTTCGGCGGATAGCCTGCCCAGCTCTTGCCGGGACTCAATCATACCTCCATCAAAATCGAAATAGAATTCGTAGTCCCGGAACAGACGAAGACCCTACCAAATGCTCCAAAGAACTTCGAGACATAAACATTTAGAACCCAATTGAGCCAATCTAGAAGATGCAATAACTCTTTGGTACAACGTTCCCACGAAAGCAAAGCGAAATGGAAGGGCCGCCGCCACGTCACAATCCAACCAAGAACAAGTAAACTTTGTTTGCCATGAAAGAATGTACATTCCCGAATACATATGTTACATAAACATGAGAAAACACTTTAAAATAAGCATATTAGTAAGTTTACAAATCACAAGGAAACATTGTATTAAGATACATTTAGGGTTTTCAAATTGTCGAGGAACTATACCAAAAGAACAAAAGAATTTCTAACTAGCTCAACTCATTCTTCAAAACATCGAAGTTCCAAAAAATGGTTCCCTGTAAGGAAAACAAGGATAACGGGACGGGGTGAGTTAGAAGCTCAATGAGGTACCAAAAGTATAAACAGTATAAACAGTAGAACTCATGTGAAATCACTTTCAAGGCACATATTCACATCAAATATGAGAAATGAATGAACACTACAATGTAAAGGATACAGGTGGCTCTTAGGAGCCAAATTCCCCGTTGCAATACTTGATCCAGCCTCGTTGACCCTCCGTCAACGTTCAAATAAAGGAACCAATCCAGTAGAACACCACTTTAATGCCAAAATCCCGTTCACCAAACATACCCCTTACCGGGCCCGAACGTCAAACAGGAACAGGAATGATAATACTCGAGTATACCGGAAATTCAGAGTCTCTAATACCCATAGATTCCCCAGAAATAGGCACCCATGGATTGTCAATTTCCTCGACCAAGCCCTTGCTGGCTCGATTCAATCAACTCCCCATGAGGTTGAACTCAGATTTAACAGGAAAGTCGTTGGATACACTTCCAAACGACGTTATAACAGGCGCAGGGAACAGATTCAAGTATATACAGGAAACAAGTCACACAGGCCAGAGAGCGAGTGTGATAAAGTACACACTCATCTCGTACAAAATAAACAGTCAGGAAAACATTCAAATAGCAATTTGCAAGTACAGATAACCAGTTTAGCAATAATTCAGGGGAGTGGTACACTTACCGGTTCAAGTACAGATACTTCAAAAGTTTTCACGCCATAGTGGCTTTAATCGCCAAGAAACCCTAAAAGAACCAAAGTAAAACAATTGAAGGTTCCACATCCAAAATCGAGTAAACAGAATGCACAAGTGAGACTCGACTACTAGTCGTATGCCTTGCCAAATAATTACTAATGCAAGGGTGCAAAACATGATTTTTGGGAATGAAAAGATAACATGAAGACCTAGGGCTCAAACAACCCAAAAGCCCTTCATTTCTACCAAAAGGCAACTCAAACTTAATGGAACCAAACGGCCTAGAAAACTGGACAGCATTCCCCCTAAATTTACTTACTTTTCCAGCCATCATGGCTTCATTTTTCCTCAATCAATCCCAAAGTCACACACAAAATAATTTCATTTCAATAGCCGTTCAATAGGCTCAAAGTGGTACAAGTACAAATTCAAGTTAGGAAAATGTCCGGAAAGGAAGACAAATTTGACGTTGTTTTACGTAACGGACATAACCAAGGCTACGCTTATCGGATTGAGGTACAATTTATACCGTTCCGAAGCTAAGACAGAGAGCTATAACTTTGATGAAGACTACTCAGTCCATTTAGTAGTGTAGCTAGGTCAAACGTGCAATATACGAAACCAGAATCTCACAAACAGATTAGCTAACCGCACTATGGTTAAACGACAATAACTCAGGCTACCGAAATCCGATTGAGGTGTATCTTATGGAGTTTCGAGTCCAAGACATATACCTACATTTCTTATGAAGACCTCCAAAGCCAAATCATGCACTTTCAGGGTCAAAAATGGAAAACTTCACGAAAACAGAAATCTGCCCGCGAAACAGGGTTCATGACCAGTCAAGGGTATTTTGGTCATTTCATAGGCCACAGTGCTCCGATTGGCCTGAAATTTTACAGGTAGTCATCTAACTCAATTAAAAAAAACTTTCATGTTTTGAGGAAAGACTGATTCGGTCTCTAACATACCCAAATAAATCCGGTCAGAACAGGGTAAATTTGAACCCTAAACCTGGAATTTGCTCACCAAACCAGAAATTTTCTACAACCAAACATATCCAACATATACCAACTCCATTTTACACCATAATAGGCTATCATACCATGAGTAAACCATAAAATACTATATAATACAGAAAAATCCTCAATTAATAGAAAAATTAGACAACTCAACCATAACTAATGAAATAACCCACAAAATGACATGCTTCACCACTAATAACCCTTAATTGATCATTATTATCATGAAAGGGAAGATATCTAGACAACTTACCTTTGCAACTCCAAGAAACAAGATGGTTAGAGCTTGTTCTTCACAAATGGTTCCACTAAAGGCCTTAAACTAGCTTATCAACTCACTTTTGTGGAGGAATTTGGAATTTAAACGGTAGGTTTGCAAGATTCAAGCAAGAAAGGTAGGAAAATTGAAGAAGCTTTCTCTCTTCTTTTCTCTCTAGTTGCTCGGCCAAGAAGCTTAGAAATGAAGATGGTTTTTGGTCAAAATTGTTTTAGTAAAGGTGAAGAAAGACTAGTCAAATGTCCACCATCCAATGAAAATGCAACATGTGGCTCTCTCAAGCTTTTCTCATTTCTTTTGTCTTCCAAGACTTAATTAACTAGCTAACCTCTAATTGTCTCCTAGCACCTTGTAAAATAATATCACTTAATACAAAACTCCAACAAGTTGTCAAAAATATATCGCATTTACCGCACTAGCGGGTCCTACGTCCATAATGCGTTTCAAGTTTAACATACACTAACTTATACTAGAAAAATGATTTAAAAACTATATTTACTTATAAAATTTATCTAGAAAATTTTTCTAATAAGGCAAATATAGAAAAAGCATGCGATTAAATAAAATAAAGTTTAGAAAATAAGAAATTTTCGGGTTCTCACACCTCATCACCCTATCACAAAGCCATTCATGTTGGACGCCACGTTTCAAGCAAAAGCAGAAGCTGGTGAACCCTCTGCCCCGATCGACAAAAATCTGCTAAAAAGACCGGACCGATTCGACGAATTCATGAAAAAGAATCAAGGATTAAACAAGTACGGAGGATTGGATTACGACGAACTTTGTCTTTTCCCGGATATGTAGTTGCCTGTGGGTTTCAAAGCTCCTAAGTTTAGCAAGTATGATGGAACCGGAAATCCGAAAACACATCCTTGAATATTCGCAAACAAACTAGAGAAGTCGGTAGATGACGAGAACCTACCTGTGCGTCTGTTCCATGAAAGTTTAGAAGGTGATGCTCTGGATTGGTACTCTAATTTGAAATCGGAAGAGATGAGAACTTGGTTGGACCTGTTTACGGCTTTCGTAAGGCAATATGAATATAATTGTGAGTTGGCACCAACGAGAACCACGCTTGAGAGTACCAAGAGAAAGTTATCGAAAGACCACAAGACATACGCCAAACGTTGGAGAAAATTGGCTGTCAAAGTGGAACCTCCCATGACCGAAGAAAAAATCATCCATACATTCATTAAACCTCATGACCCGCCTTATTTTGAGGAAATTTTTCGAATGATTGGATGCTCATTTGCAGCTATTGTAAACATGTTAGAGGAATTTGACGAATTCTTCAAATCAAGAAAGATAGTCAACGTGTTGACCTTGAAAATGCAACTGGAAGTTTTGCAAGGTCAGAGTAGTAGTGGCAAGAAACCTCAGTTCAATAAGAAGGAAAGAGAGAATGCTTTCGTTTGGGGTCAAGGTCCCCCGACTAGACCTAAATTTCAGAACCGACCCACTTACTCATCCCCTTACCCTTACTCCCATTCTGTCTATCACACTACTATCAACCATTCTCGGCCCCGACCCAACTATACAAACATACCTGCACCACCTTTCCAGACTTCTCAACCAAGTTTGCAAACTCGACATCGACCTCCTTTTAATCCAAGACCTATTCTGCCAAATAACCAAACCTACAATTATCCTCAAACCAATGAAACCCAAAATCAAATCTAATACCGCACTTTACCAATTTAAGCCGACCCCTCAACCAATTATACGAGCAATTTAAAACTGCTGGTAAAATTGGCGTGATGCCTCCTAAAACCTACCTTAGGGGTATTCCTACTGGCTATGATCCTCAAGTCATTTTTGCATATCACTCTGGAAGTCCTGGCCACTCTACTGGCAATTGTTGGGCACTAAAGTATAAGATCCAAGACATGATTGATGCTGGGGACATAGTTTTAAGGAAAAGAGGCGAGTCAGGGTCGAATGTCAGCAAGAATCCTCATCCTGAGCATAAATATATTGTAGGGGTCATTGCCACTGACGAGGAGTTTGAGGAGCCTGCCAAATACATTATGGAGGAGAATGGAGTAATTGGAATAGTTGAGAAGTCTTTTGTGTTGAAATTTCCTTTCCTCTTGAAGGAAATTTCGATAAATTAAGGGGATTGGTCTTGGCCAAAATCCATCACAAAAACTACTTTGTTTTCAGTTGTTCGAATCCTTTCAAGTGTCATGTTAATACACATTTTGTTCTGCTCCCACTGTACAGTTCCTGTGGGAATGTGTTTGTTTTGACTAATATTTTATTTTTTGCAAAGTACCTACATTTTATCAAATATCTATCTGCTCTTTAATTCAATGAAAAATTCTTGTTCATCTTTATTATTTCTTGGTTAGTATACATGCTTACTCTATTTTCAGATGGCCAAAGATAAAACTATTTGACCCTTCGGATATCACTATTCTGGAATACGATGATTGCAAACTCGATATCTCTCACGGATTTGAAATTATGGAATCTGAAACTCAGTATAAAAATGACAAAGAGGAGGAGCTTGAATCTGTTTCCAAGATGTTTGAACAACATGAAGAGAAAATCAAACCAAATTTAGAGGAGACACAAATCAGAGCAGAGGTTAAAGAAATTAAAATTAGTATGCATTTGAATAAGGAGTAGAGAAAAAAAAAGATGGTCGAGTGCTTAACCATTCTTCAAGGAGTATTTGTTTGATCGTATGATGATCTGCCCAGAGGAGCAATCATTCTCACCGAGATGGATAGGTATTTTTTCTTTCTCAAGCTAATCAATTTAGATATATGCAAAAGTTTTCATTTGATTATGTGAATTTTCTTCTGAAAAACGGTCTAAGGTGGACTAAAAGGCAGGCCTTCTTCTTTTTTTCTTTTGAACATTCTATCCCTAGTTCTCCTCTTTGAACCTTCAGAATAATCTATACCTTCGCTTGGTAGCCTCTTAAGGATCGCAAACCCCACACTGGGGTAAATTTTATCTTTCATTTGTGAAAAAAAAAGGAAAAAGGGAAGCAAAATGTGACAGTCCCATCTCATCCTAAGGCGAACCAAAGGGGTCGACAGACCGCCTGCCCAACTTTCGTCAGGACTACGGAGTCGAATTTCACAACCGTACAGTACGCGCGATAGGACCCAAAGAAAACGAACAAATAAAACCACCAAGCTCCAAAATCACTTACCAAATCAAGTGGTGAAACAGGACTTTGATTAAACACTCACCAAAGCCATAGAAGTGTAACACCTCACTGAATACACTTAATAGACAAGATTAAATACTTGTACATGTATTTGCATCGGAATCTTCAGCATTTTAACTTGAATTACAAGCCAAAATGTTCATACTAGTCAAAATACAGTTAGGGTTTCGATTACAAAGGAGCTTAACAAAATAACATATACATTAGCTCGCCCCCTTTCTTCCAAAACCATGGTTTCAAAGTTTGTCCCCTGTAAGGAAAACAAAGATAACGGGAAGGGGGTGAGCTTATGCTCATTAAGGTACCAAAATAATAACAGGCAAATTTGGGCATTTCATGTTTAACCAATCAGGTATAAATGCCAGATATAAAGTAAAGCAGTTAGACACCATGACTCAAATAGAAAGGATATAGGTGGCTCTCAGGAGCCAGATTTCCATTGCAGTACTTGATCCCAACCCGTTGATTCTCCGTTAACATATATAGAACCAACATGTCCGTAGACCCCACTTTACACCAGATTCCGTCCACCAAACATACCCTCTACCGGGCCCGAACACCTCAACAGAAACAGAAATGGTAATACTCGAATATACCTGAATCAAGAGTCCCAATACCCAAAGATTCCCAGAAACAGACTACCGTGGTTTGTTATCTCATTGACCAGGCCCTTGCCGACTCGACTCGAGTAACTAGCCACGGGTTTTGAGCTCAGAGGTCGCAGACTTATACAGAGAATCGATACAGATAACAGATACAGAGCAAATACAGACTTATACAATATGCAGGAAACAAAGTAAACAGACGAGAGAAACAAGAGTGATAAAGTACACCCTCGTTTCATACAGAGTCAACAAATAGCACAGTCATTCAAATCACAGATTTCATGTACAGAAACCAGGTTAAACAACAAATGAGAGGAGTGGTACACTCACCAGTTCCAATACAGATACTTCAAAAGTTTTTACCGAAAGTGGCTTTAATCGCCAAGAAACCCTAAAATAACCAAGATAAAACAATTATAGTTCGCACATCCACAAACCCAGTAAATGGAATGCATCAATGAGGCTCGACTACAAGTAGTATGCCTTCCCAGATTAAGTACTAGTACAAAAGAATAAAATATGACTTTTGAGCAAAAGATAACAGTTGGTCCTAGGGTTACAAATAACTCCCAAAACCCATCATTTTTACCAAGATCAACTCAACTTGAAGGAATCGCATAGCCCTAAAATTTTGGGCAACGTGCCCTCTGTATTTATCTATTTTCCAGCCATTTATGACTTCATTGTTTTCCTCAATCAATCCCAAAGTTACACACAAAATAATCTCATTTCAATAGCCATTCAATAGGCTAAAAGTGGTACAAGTACAAATTTAAGCTAGGAAAATGTCCGGAAATGAAGTTTAGGTCAGAAAACAAAAGACAGATTTGACGTTATTTTGCGTAACGGATACAACTGAGGCTACGCTTATCGGATTGGAATGAAATTTATACCGTTTCAAAGCTAAGACAAAGGCCTACAACTTTGATGAAGACCACTCAGTCCAGTTGGTAGTGTAGCTAGGTCAAAATTGCAATATACAAAACCAGAATCTCATAAACAGGTTAGCTAACCGCACTATGGTTAAATGACAATAACTCCGGCTACCGAAGTCCGATTAAGACATTTTTAGGGGCATTGGAAAGCTAAAACATAGGGTTAAAAGTTTCATGTGAAAAAATAGGGCTAAAACATAGGCCAAAGACTGTTTTGATACGGATCAAGGTGAAAAAATGCAGCCAACGTGAGGCAATGTCAAAACTGTCTGCTGGACTCTACCTAAGGCAGTCTCAGGGGTATTTTTTTCTTTTCATGAGCTACAGTGCTCAGATTGGGCTGAAATTTTTCAGACATCTATAAAACATCATTCTCTACAACTTTCATGTTTTGTGACAAGCCTGATTCGGCCTCTATCATGGTGAACTAGTATCGGGCAGAACAGAGGAATATGAAAACTTAAACCTGGAATTTGAGCTTTTCCTCTAGAATTTCATATCTAGTAAGCATTTAAGCATCAAAGCCAACAATTACTAACACTATAACATCTATTACTAGATGAATAACCATAAGCAAGGTTGAAAATGTAAACCCTAGCTCCATATTCCACATATCATTCCAAACTAGCAAATTTACCGTCATAAACCAAGAATATGAGTTTCTATCCAACTTAAACAAGATTAATGAAGAGTAAAGAGATAGGCAGACATGGTACCTTCCAAAAGCTCCTTGTAGGTGAGAAACCAAACACTTTCTTCCCAAACTTTTACCACACACAACTATCTAAGCACTAAAATGAAAGTTTAATTGGTTTGTATTTTGGATTTTCACTCAACTAAGTTGGATTCAAGGTGAAGTTGCTAGCTTGTCTTCCTCTCCTTTTTTTCTCTCAAACTTACGACCAAGCGGCTGGAATGGAGGAGAAAATGAAGCTTCAAGAAGGTTTATAAGATGGTACTTGGTTTGGGTCAAAGTTAGGTGGATGACCGCCAAGTGTCACCACAAGATTCAACCTCAAATTTTCCTTTTTTTTCCCTTTTCTTGGTCAATATTTTCGGCCATCTTAAACTGGATTAAGGGCTGATATTTTGCACTAATATCAAGGTTATTTTATGGTAAGAAAATGGTGGTCAAATGGTGCACTCAATCGGTAACAAATGGTACCCGTCGGTTCAACCCGTTTTTTCTTAAACCGCGTGTACTAGGGTTTTCACTTATAATTCTCTCACTTACTATTCTCACTTCCAATCACACACTTAATATCATCTAAAACTCACTCTTAATCATCAAATTTAATCCACTCTCCGTACCGGATAGTCACACTACGAATAGGCGTAAAAATTCTAGTTTGCGATAACTTGAAAACGAAAAGGGAAAACGCTTAATTCTATGTTCATTTGCACTTATTGTGGGGTGATTGGATAGTAGGGCTATTATAAAGTAATAATTTCCAAATAAAAGGGAATTTTTAAGAAAAATATAAGGAAATTTTTCCGGTCGTCACACAAAAGCCAAATTGGGGCAAATTTTTTTAAATTTCAATAGCTCTATAATGGGGCAAGATTTTATAGGATGCGATCTTAGAATTTTTGAGAACCTTAAAAAAAAAAAGAGAAAATTTTGCCTTCAAACCTTAACATTTCTTAACATCACGCCTGACCCGATTACGAAAGCCATAAAGCCCCGCCTTCCACCTTAGCAGTGATTCTAATGGAAAATTTCTTAATCAAATGGCAAATAATGTCAATACACCTTCACCAATTTTGCAAGGGGAGGATTGTTGCAATGATACCATCATTTTTTAAAACACATTTCTGAGTTGATAAAAGCTGTCAGTAAGATTTGTTCATTAGGTGAAAACGCGAAAAGGCGACCTTTTTTTAAAAAAAAAAAAAGAAAGAAAAACAACAGAAAATGAAAGTAAAAGAAAAAGAAAAAAATAAAATAAAATGGGTGGGGGTAACCTTGGTGAAAACCCAAAATGGCGCTAAGGTAGGGTTCTTGAATTATCAATCGAATCAGGAATGGAAAGCTCAGATTCGACTACTGAGAAGCTGGTGACTAGGTTCGTCTGGATTTCTCCCTGTGTTGAGGTTCTTCTGACGATACCGATTTCCAGAAACGTGATATCTGAAGGGGTCAAATGCGATGTTTTTTTTTTTATCATAGAAGGGCTTTCTATAGGTGCAATAACCGAAAAAACTGAATTCAGCGTACCGATTTACCGCATTTGCACCGAATGCTCACCCCTACTTGAGATACTATGTTGTTACTGATGACATGAACATCTTTTTTTTTTTTTTTTAGTCTTCTCCAAGTAAGCGCAGTAGTGGTCACACACACACAGAATAAAAATGGTATAGGCAACTCAGCTTTTTATTTATTAAAAAAAAAAGAAAAAAGAAGAAGAAGAAGAAAGCAAGGCGTGCTGCTACAACCAATACAAAGTCCACACTGGAAAGTTGTTTATGCCTTCTTCTTTTGTGTGTGTAGGATATTGAGCCGACATATGAACAGAACAAGTGCGGAGAGAAAAAATATGGCCTTTCCCTTAAAGATGCCCTGCATTTAAGGATGGCCAATCCGGGCAGCCTTTTAAATCTAAATAGTTTCTCTCAAACTCAAGAAGAAAGGACGAGATCCAATTTTTGCCCACCATGACTTTGCATCATTCTGACAAAATGTGGAAACCCCCCAACTCTCCTACTCAGAAGCTGTTTGATCAAATGCCTAAGAAAAATAAACTAAAAACATAGATTAATAGCAATTATAGCACAGCCTAAGTAAAATCACCCTCGTACCTCAATTTGTCCTTGAAGATGAAGGCTGATGATGGCTTGAAGATGAAGACTGTCGGGCTTGAAGATGGCGTGAAGATGAAGGTGAAATCGAGAGTGAGAGAGAGTGAAAATGAAAACTGAGGAAGTAGAAAAGCTGAAGGCAGAATAGTTGAGCTCCTTCTCGGGTCTCGACTCTCGACTGAAGACTGGCAGAGTGTGGCAGAGTGTGTCCGCCTCCACCGCCACACTCTGCCAGTCTTCAGTCGAGAGTCGAGACCCGAGAAGGAGCTCAACTATTCTGCCTTCAGCTTTTCTACTTCCTCAGTTTTCATTTTCACTCTCTCTCACTCTCGATTTCACCTTCATCTTCACGCCATCTTCAAGCCCGACAGTCTTCATCTTCAAGCCATCATCAGCCTTCATCTTCAAGGACAAATTGAGGTACGAGGGTGATTTTACTTAGGCTGTGCTATAATTGCTATTAATCTATGTTTTTAGTTTATTTTTCTTAGGCATTTGATCAAACAGCTTCTGAGTAGGAGAGTTGGGGGGTTTCCACATTTTGTCAGAATGATGCAAAGTCATGGTGGGCAAAAATTGGATCTCGTCCTTTCTTCTTGAGTTTGAGAGAAACCATTTAGATTTAAAAGGCTGCCCGGATTGGCCATCCTTAAATGCAGGGCATCTTTAAGGGAAAGGCCATATTTTTTCTCTCCGCACTTGTTCTGTTCATATGTCGGCTCAATATCCTACACACACAAAAGAAGAAGGCATAAACAACTTTCCAGTGTGGACTTTGTATTGGTTGTAGCAGCACGCCTTGCTTTCTTCTTCTTCTTCTTTTTTCTTTTTTTTTTAATAAATAAAAAGCTGAGTTGCCTATACCATTTTTATTCTGTGTGTGTGTGACCACTACTGCGCTTACTTGGAGAAGACTAAAAAAAAAAAGAAAAGATGTTCATGTCATCAGTAACAACATAGTATCTCAAGGCTCGAAAGCATGATGCCTGTAATAGTTTTTCTCTAGCATCAACAGTACTGTTTACAGTAAGCCCTTTTCAGGTCCTGAATGTTGGCATGCCTCGTGGAGCATCTTTTTGAATTCGGCAAATTCACCGAATTCCAAATTCAATTCCAAATCGAATTTGAAATCGGAATTGGCCATTTCGAATTCGAAATCGGTCGGGAAAATTCATGTCAAAATTTCGAAAAATTCTGATTTCAAACTTCCGATTTCAATTAATTCAGTTACTTTCTGATTATCGCTAATTAAGAGCTTAATCTCAAGACCCCCATTTAATGCCACCGAGTATTAATTAGAAATTCTCGCTGTTCTATTCGACCTTTACTCTCTGTCTCTCTTTCCGATCTCTGTACGTACTGTCTCTCTTTCCAATCTCTGTACGTACAATCACTCTATAATGTTTCCTCTCCTCTCTGGAATAATTGCATTTAATTTTGCAATTTATCTTTTTGTTTCAAATTGTGTTGCAGATTACTACTGAAGCCGCATCGAATTTTGGTGCAATTTTTTTAAAATCAATTTCTCGTATGGAAGTATATTTACTTGCTTGTAATTTTTTGAGCAGATTTTGCATATTTTACTGCCTGGAAGAATATTAAACTATTGATTTCGACTCTATAATTGAATGGTAGAATTTCTGACGGTATAAAATTTAGATAGATACACGACTTTTTACATGATGTAATTTGGGCTTAAATTATTTTAGTCTCTTAACAGATATGTTTTTTGTTAAAGAAATTTTGGCTTAGGTAAATACATGGGAAAGGAAAAGCAAAATTTGATTCAAGTTTGAGAGCCAGTGCTGGTAAAAGAAAGATAGAAACCTTATGAAGAAAATGAGAGAGAGTTGGATGAATGCTGTGGTCAGAAATTTAAGAAATGATAAATTTTAGGAAAATAACTCATCAAACAGCTCTTTAGGATTTAGTTAATTAAGTAATTACTGTCTAATTAGGAGCTAAATATCACAACCTGTATAATGCTGCAGTACTAATTAGAAATCCTTATTCTAGTCTCCTTGTTCTTCTCTGCTGCCTACCCCTTCAGCTGGCATCTGCAAATGGCGGCTTCCGTGTCTCCAAATCCTCAATTCTGCAAAAGATTTTCCTCCACCAAGACTGCCACTACATCCGCTGCTGCTTTCTTCTCCAAACCTTCCCAAATTTCCCCCAATTTCAATCTCGAACGTGCTAAACCCTCTTTCCTTGTCCGCTGCTCAATCCGATCCTCTGCTCCTCCCATCTCCACTCTGAAGCAGTCTTGTCCGCGTCCTGAATACATCCCAAACCGCATATCTGACCCTAACTATGTCCGGATTTTCGACACTACTCTCCGCGACGGCGAGCAATCTCCCGGAGCAACAATGACGACCAAACAGAAGCTGGACATCGCTCGACAGCTGGCAAAGCTGGGTGTTGACATCATTGAGGCAGGTTTCCCTGCTTCTTCAGAAGCCGACCTTGAAGCCGTCAAATTGATTGCTAAAGAAGTCGGGAATGTTAGCCCCGAAGGTGCTGATGGCCATGTGCCAGTTATTTGTGGGCTTTCTAGGTGTAATAAGAGGGATATTGATAAGGCTTGGGAGGCTGTGAAATATGCTAAGAAGCCAAGGATACACACCTTCATTGCCACCAGTGAGATTCATTTGAAGCATAAGTTGAAAAAGACTAAAGAACAGGTGCTGGAAACTGCTAGGAGTATGGTGGCCTATGCTAGAAGTTTGGGTTGTCCTGATGTTGAATTCAGCCCTGAAGATGCTGGAAGGTTTCACTCTTCTTTAATTTCCAATTAGTATTTCTCTTGCAATTTTTTTTAATAATTTTCTTTTTCTAGTTATTCATAGTTTTGTATTTTTGTTTGTTTCTATTTCTATTTGTCCTTCCTTGTAGATCTGATAGGGAGTTTCTTTACGAAATTCTGGGAGAGGTTATCAAAGCTGGTGCAACGACCCTTAACATACCTGACACTGTTGGCATTCTTGTGCATGATGAATTTGAACAACTAATTGCTGACATAAAAGCAAACACCCCTGGAATTGATAATGTTATCATTTCAACACACTGCCAGAACGATTTGGGTCTTGCTACCGCAAACTCTATTGGAGTGAGCTCTTGCATTGTTGTTTACTTGAGTGACATATTATCAAATTCAAGCTAAACTTGCATTATGTTTAATTTGACCCTAGGGAGCAATTGCTGGTGCAAGACAATTAGAAGTTACCATCAACGGCATTGGTGAAAGAGCGGGTAATGCTTCATTGGAGGAGGTCAGTAATCACTGCGTATCTTATATTAGTATGAATCTTTTGGATTCCTTATTTGGGTGCAGTGTGGTTATCAGTAGTTTTGATTCTGTTTTTCCATTCCTTAATGCACCTGCAATATCGGGAAGACTATGTGGCAAAATTGTTGGTGCTTTGATCTTATCTATTGAAGTTTACTCTTTTAACTTGCAAAAGGGTTCATGCATGATGAGTTAAGAGCTGGATATTGAAACATACGGATGAAGTAGAGAACTTCTTGTAAGGCTATCTAAGAACATTGGTACATGCCTTTGAAGATCCATAGAACAGATCACATCCTTGGACAAAATGCAACAGGTGGAAATTCTCCTGATGGGAGGTACTTATGTGAGAAATTAGAATGGGAGCCATTCTGTGGACATGCAGAATATCAGATAGCATTTTGGAGAGAGAGAATCTTGTCTCTTTAGATCTTCATTTATCTGAGAGAGTTGTAGAAGTTTAAATTATTTCTTTTGTGGTATAATGCTTAAGGCAAGATTTCTGTGCAAACAGAACATTCAAAGACATGGAAAATTTTGCTCGAGGATTGTGATTGCAGGGGGTGGTCATTCCATCTGTTGACACTGTCATGATATGATGTCAGCAAAAGTGATGCAAACTTGCTGATGGAGTGTAGGTGCAATTCAATAATAATTTATAATGCTGAGATGTCTGTGAACAAAGGTTTTGTTGATCACCTTTGTTTGGGTCAAATAACACACTTAAAAATCTTGGTAGCCATCAAAGTCTTCTGTTCTCACTGTGAGAGTTTTATCTGATGATCAATATTGGTTTCCAGATGGGGATGTAGATAACACTTGAAACTTGGGTGTTAGTGTATGTTTCAACGCTTAGTTTTGTGATTGCATAATTTCTGCTAAGGGTTTCTGTTAGACTATGGTTTGAATTACTTGGGATGTCCTGATTTTGTTTCATGGTGACTTTAATGACCTTTTGAGTAGCATTAAAAGAAATCCTTTACATACTCAGATCAGAATTTAAGAAGCTTTTTAAATTCACATTACAGAATAATTTCTTTTTTTTTTCAGCTTCCAATACCTCTCTTTTTTTTTGGCCCCCTTCATAACTTACTTTTGTTCGAAGTGTAAATGTTTGAGCAACTGAGATTCTTTTGCTTGTTAATTTACTTGACCTTTGTCAAGTTTGGTGCTCTCTGCTATGGCGTATTCTTTGACCTTAATGTATGCCACTGGTGTTATTCTTCACAGTCCAAAAATAGCCTTCTTGGCCAGGACAATGCAATAGTTGTTGACATTTTATTTTCAACCTTTGAATGCATCACTTTGATCAGTGTGTATGACATAACTTTCTTTACTGGATTTTGTCAATTGTTTACATGGATAATGGTTTCCCTCTAATTTCCATGTCTTCTACATTGCCTACAAGTCTAAACTTGCCAAGTGTCCTCTTGCTTTGCTTGTTTAAAAATTTTAAAGTGACCTTTACTGTTGTTTATATATTGCTTTTCTAACCTTTGATATGTTACTGGATGCTTTATTTATGTTTGTTACAGAAGTTAAAGCTATAGTTATTTTTAATCAAATTTTCATCTCCATGGTTAGTCTTTGAACATTCTTTAGGTTGGCCTGATTTATTTTTTGTGATAAAATTTACACCTTACGTATTAAATTGATACCTTGCCCTGTAGGTTGTGATGGCCATCAAGTGTCGTGGAGAACAAGTAATGGGTGGCCTTTACACTGGTATCAACACACAACACATTGTTGTGACAAGCAAGATGGTATTCAGCCGGAGACTTTATTAGTTTCTGTTGATGATAGTATCCTTCCAGTTGTATTTTGTTCATCAGGTTTTCTTGGACGCTCTCATCCTCTAGGTAGAAGAGTGTAGTGGACTGCATATCCAGCCACACAAGGCTATTGTTGGAGCTAATGCTTTTGCTCATGAAAGTGGCATCCATCAGGTTTGTTTAATTTGTTGAAAAAGTTTCAATATCTCTTGGTTCTTTAGCTTTGCTTGCTTGGCTATTTTGTGTTCCTATCTGATGGTGCTTGGCTTTTGCATTCATTTCTGCCTTGTTATTATTCAGTGCTCCAACTGTAGTTTAGAGCATTTCATTAAGGTAGTCGATTATTTTTATCTGCATCATGTTGAATATAACTTTAATTGTGTCCTTTAGTGGCTTTTCTTATAACTTAGTGGTCTACTCGTCTAATATGTCTTTTATTGGTATAGGAGTAAAATTTTCAAAAGAAGAATAAATTAGTATGTAATAGTTTGATGTGGTCTGCATGTGATAATGAAAATGGATGCCTTCCAGTAGAACAAGAGCAATCTTATGTGAATTTTTATCTTTCCATCCTATTTTGGATATTTTAGTAAAATTAGAATTAAATTGTTAATTTTAATGGACAGGTCAGATTGGTGGTCGATGGTTAACTAAATGGCTAAGGGATGATTTGTGCTTGAAAAAAGAAGATTTGAATAAAGTGAATGGTAGTTTTATGGTAGAAAGCAAAATCATGAATTAAGAATAAATAGAAAGAGGGACAAAGAGGGGAAAATGTACTGAGAGCTGCAGATTCATTATTTAAAATGCTGAAAACTCTGAAGTTTTCCAAGTTCAGTAGTTGAACTAGCATACGCACTTTTAACCATATCAATTGTAAGCAAATTGCTTATAAACAAATCTCTCAATGCATGCAAGAAAAGATTAAACCCAAATTTAAAGAAAACAATCAATTGCTAGTTACAAAAAAAATTAAAAACAAAAGAAGATGAAAGAATTTGGGAAAAATTCTTCCGCTTGCCACTTTTTCTTTGCCTACGGCTCACCCCTACTGCCATCAGACTCTGCAAACCCATCTTCTCCATACGACAAACATCTATTATATTTGGATGGTATTGGGTGTGAAATTATAAAATTTAGCTGGATTACATGAATTATAAAATTATAAAATTATAGCATCTTTCTTGGAGTTTTTCTGTCACACTGAGTGTTTTTGTGCCCAAAAAAAAATATTACAACTTAATGCTAAGAGGTGCATTAAAAATCAAAATTTTATTCATTTAAAAATGGAATTTTGATTATCTGCATAGAGACTTGGAAATTTTTTATGCATATTGAGTATATAGCACTGGTGTCTAAAGCAGCATCAGTAATGCCATGTAACTAGGGTTTTGGTCATACTTATTGTTACCGATAGGGAGATTAAAAAATTGTAGGAAGAGAGAAATGGGAATTAATTGGTAATTTGGGAATTTCATTGAAGTAATTCAACACGGGAAGGATGCATCTTTGATAAATGTGGGCTATTTGAAGCATTAGATAGATATCTGGACAAATTACAGGTTCATTTTTTGATATCTAAAAACCACAGGTGAGGTAAAATGTAATGAACTTGAAGTTCTTAAATTGGGTCTTTGGGGCTAATGCTAGCTAACGTGACAGGGGCAGTTGAAAAACGTTATGCCATTCAAGGGTTTGACTGTAATTTGGTCAAACTGTAGGGATGTTGTAAGTTGATCGAACCATAAGGTAGATTTTTTAATTTGGCTAAACATCAGGCGATGTAATTGTAATTAACTCTTTATTTCAAGGTAAACAAAATGTACTGTCGTAAAGTTACTAGTCATCACCAAGATGTATTGCATTCCTCTACTCGAGTTAGAGTAAAATAAGAACAAAGTCAACCATTGTTAGTCTGACTCTCTTTGTTTTACCTCAACATGCCTGTGCACGACATGACAGTGGTACTGGTATGGGATCCATATGGGACACTTTGAAAATTTTTTGTATTATTTGACTTTCTAATCTGGTGGATTTTGATAGTGAAGGGGGAGGAGAAATGGGAAGTGAAGTAGAAAACTTTAGGACATTCAGCTTAAAAAGAAGGAAGGTGATCAGGTGGATAAGAAAATAAAAAGCAGAAAGAAATGGAGAAGCGTGACCTATCTAAAATTGTAAATTTCCGTTAAATATAAGGAATCTAAAAAATTCCAAGGAAAAAAAATCCCTCTTCCTTTATTTAACAGCAGTTCTTATACATAATTTGTATATTTGCCAGAATCTTCCCCGTACCCATGTACTAGTATCTGACATTTTGTTTACCTTAAAATAAAGAGTTATATTTGCCAGAAGGTCAATATAGTCGTTACTCTGATTTTATAAATTCTGTTTGGGTTATATCGTCGTAATGGGATGCAAGTGGAATTATTGACCACAAGGGAAACTAGCTATAGGTACCTCAAGGTAGGTTTCTGATATTATTGCTTCTCTATGCTTGCTGATTCTCTTTAGTGCAGTAAAGTTTTAACTTTGTGAACAAACTCCAGTCTATCGTACTAACAAAAAGAGGAACTCCCCTCACTCTCTCACAAACTCCAAACTGTGGGGCATTTTGTACACTTTCATCTTCAAACCAGATTTCAGATTTTGGAAAACATCTCAGCATCTTGGGGCAATTTGTAGCACAAAATAGTCAATTCTCAGTTAGTTTGCATAAAATCAATTTCTGTTACTTGAAACAGTACTTGATAAGGGGCTAGCTATTGAGTTTGAATCTAGCAGAAAATTGTCATTGGGTAATGACATTACATGATTTTTCAAAGTTCATGAAATGAAACTGAGGCAGATATGAAAACTGTATTGAACTTTTTTCTTGAACTTCTTTCCCACTTCTTCATTCTCTTTAGTTACAGAAATTTCACTTCAAGTTTTTTAATGCTGTAGTATAAGAAACAAATCTCAATTCTCAGGGCTATGTTTCTCTTTTATCATCCTATGTCACTGTTCTTGCACACGTGCATCTTAAGTCTTACGGAATATACTGTTATAGGACGAGCACTTTGGCCCATGAAAGATGGTCTTTACAAGTATAGTTCTAATTTTAATGATTACTTACTGGAATAAGTATTTCCTTTTTGTGGTCTGCATTCAATGTATTAGGAACTCACATCTCTTCATCTTGTATCCTCTATTGCCCTTCATGATTATTATTGTCCTTCCATTTTTAGTTCTTTCCTTTTGTTTGCCCAGTTATTTGTTTACACTTCTGTAATTATCTTTACACCTGATTAATCAGGCAAAATTTGTTTGTGCTTGATATAAATATGATGTTTTGCATTTGTCAAGTCTTTCCCCGTCTTTGCTTCTTATCATTTTCTTTTTGATTGAATCTGTTATAGGATGGGATGCTTAAAAATAAAGATACATATGAGATTATGTCTCCTGAAGATATTGGTCTGCTTCGTAGTAACGAGTCTGGAATTGTTCTTGGTAAACTTAGGTATGTGGTAACATTTCCAGCTGTGTATTTTTCAAACTGATCAGTATATTTGGTAATGGTGTTTGTCGTTTTCAAATTCTCTTTCTTTGGCACGTACAGTGTTTTGCATTTGTTCATTAAATTTTACAAGAAAACGTATCAACTCTTGAAGGACAGTAATTCGCTGAAAGCACCTGAGAGTAAACTATGTTCGAAAAAGACAGTTTTGTTTAAATAAACAGAGAGTCGATCTCAATATCTCAATGCTATTAAAAAGAGTTTATATAAAAGTAGCTGTTCTGGTCTCATTTCTTATTCCTATTCAGTATGGTATAAAAAAATAAAAAAGTTGATCAACTTTTGTTTTAAAGCATATACCTTATGCCTCTTTTTCCCAAAGCATCAAAAAAGGAAAAATGAAGATAATTTCTTTCCAAGAACAAAGGTTATAAATTTTCTAGTATGGACGATATAGTTTTCTTTTCTTGTGCAGCAGTGCTAATGCAGTCAACAAAGAGCTCCAGGAAATCTTAAAGATATTCATGATATTCCTCAAACTTCAACTGGGCATCCCTTGATGATAAGCAGCCTAATTAGGAGCAAAAATGCATCAATTAAGTGTCTTTATTTAAGTTCATCCTAGTTTAACTAACTCAGATTACTTTCTAGAATTTTAGATCGAGAAAGTAATTTCATCTTTGAAGTGTTCACATGAAATTTTGAGCAAATGGTGTTGTTAAGTACTTTTTAGTTATTTATTTCATTAGGTAACTAATTGGAGTAGTTGCGGTTAAGGGAAGTTTTAAACTAGTCTGCTTTCCTATTTAGATTAGGAAATAGGTGCTCTATATGTTTTAGGCAGTTTATAGTTTGTTATAAATACTTTTGTTCTTATCTAATTCATGTAGAGATTTATGAATCAAGAGTGGATTTTTTTGTTTATTAGTTTCTCTTATGCTTCCACAAGATTGCTCTTCACCTCTTTCCCCACATGTTACTGTTCATGGGTACTATTAAGAGCCATAAGTCAGTCCCATGATCCTCTCATTCTTCAGCTAGCCCTTGTAGGTGAGATTACCGCGATCTTGTCTCTAGATCAGTTTGATTTCAAGACCCCAGCTTCTTCATGAGCCATATTATTTTCTTCTTTACATATGACTGGGTGACCTACTCATTTTTTCTCTTCTAGCACATAATCAGAATTGTTTCATCTTTTAATGCCTTTGATCATCTTATGATATTTTAGTAGATGGCTTGCTCTCTGGAGTTATGTTGATGGCCATAATTTTTAGGATTATAACAAAATCCTATTTGCTTAGCTGAAGGCGGTTCGAGGCCTGAGCCATGATTTGCTTCACTTGTATGCCCAAATCAAATTACTCAGGAACCTTCTGCAAGAAGTTAGCAGTTTTGCAATTTTATTGAATCAAGTCAGTTTGTTATGCCATTAGCACAGCAAGAAGATTAATTTTCCCCTATTATCCAAGAAGCAGTGAGGGTAGGAAGAGTGAATTGGTTTAATGAACCTCTTGTGGAAGTCGATAATTCTAAAGTTATTGCTGGTAGTTGAATTCAATGAGTTTAACACCGCCGGAATTTTCAGAATACTATTGAGTTTCGTAAGTTTGTTGATGGTAAAACAGAAATGACACTTCAAAATTTTGATCATGCACCTAAGATTGAAGATGCACATAAATGGTGGCAGATATGGATTCCTAAGTGAATAAAATTCCGGAAACTAAGTCTGCAGAAGGCCTGCTTCAGCCAAGGAGGATGAATTTGCTGTGATCATATGGAAAAAGGTCATGGTAGTGTTGGCAATTCATGGTAGTGTTGGCAATTCAATGAGTGCAGAAGCATAGTCTGTTTCCTCTTTATTCGCTCCAACAATAGGCTTCCTTGGAGAATTTCTCAATATTCAGCCTATGAAGCTCCTGCTTTGCTTGTTGCTCCCTAAAATACATGGAAAGAGTAGTTTTTGGATTCCAATTCTTCTTTCAATTTGTTTCTGACCTTCAAGTTCTTTGTGCTACATTCTATAGAACTCGAGGTCAAGTTTTCTCCAACCAGGGGAGAGTGAAGTAGTCAAGAATGAGCTCTTGGCAATCTAAAATTAAAGATATTCATGATGTTCCTTGAGCTTTGACTAGGCATCCCTTGAAGATAAGCAGCCTAATTAGGAAAAAGAATGTGTCAATTAAGTGTCTTTGTTTAACATCATTTTTGTTTTTGCTTACTCAGATTTGGTACATTCTAGAAATTTAAGGTCTGAAGGTGTATTCTCGTTTTTGACTTATTGGGGAGAAATTTCCAGCAATTGTTTCGTTGAGTCTTTTTTACTTATTAATTGTGTTAGGTAAGTAATTGGGGCAGTAGCTACTAGGGGAGGTTCTACAACTAGTTTTCATTCTATATAGAATAGGAAACAGGAGTTCTATATCTTTTTAGGAAAGTTTGAAGTTTATTGTTACTGCTATTCCTATGCCATTGTAGGCAGAGATTGATGAATAAAGGATTGAGTTTTTTTGTTTATTATTACTGCTGTTCCTATGTCCTTTCCTCCTCTCCTCCTCCTTTCCCCCCAAAAAGAAAAAAAAAATTTCAAGGGTACTGGTCACAGCCCTAAAACGATCAAAGATCCTCTCATTCTTCCGCCAGCACCAGTAGGCGAAATCAACCCTGTCTTGTCCTACATCAGGGGCCTTTTGTTGAATTTTTTGTTTAACTGGAGAAAATATTTAGCAGCAATTGTTGTTTTCAAGTAAATTTAAAGGTAGACCGATTATCCAGATCTGAAGCTTCACATCGCTGAGACTCTCTTGTGAATTTAGTTTGTCATGTCATTATTGAAAATGTGTTGACAGTTTTATGTTATTATCAGTGTCATTTGATTTTTGTGTTGCTAGTTTGAGCTGATGAAGGGCATAGTCTACAGATTACCAAATTTTGCTTGGCATTGGTCACAAAGTTCAAGTGATATTTATTCCTGCAAATAAGAAAATTGAAATATGGTATTTCCTTTGAGTCCATGAATGCTATTTAATTTTTATATTGTATTCTTGTGGCAGTGGACGTCATGCTTTGAAAGCCAAACTTTTGGAGGTAAAGTTCATTCACCCTTTTTCTAATATGTATGCAGGTTATACTTTCATTAGGCACCTCGTGTTATGTCATATCTTATTATTATTACCATTGCAGCTTGGCTATGACATTGATGGTAAAGAATTGGATGATCTATTTCCGCGCTTTAAATCCGTTGCTGAAAACAAAAAGGTAAATTGAGTCTTTGTTTATTATATTTGATAACTTTCGAAAGTGGCATATTTGCAGACCGTGTGTTGGTGGGTCTTTGATGATTGGGCACACAAGCAGCTTAAATTTACTGTATTGAATACTTCGAGAGTACTGTAAAAGAAGATATCCATTTGTTTCTTTTTTCTACCAATTGAACTATTTAAATTATGAAATGGTGCAGATATAATTGTTAAAAACTTGCATTTACATCTTCAGTAAATGTGAATTTTTTCTTTCCTCTTGATATCAAATCACGCATTTGTCAGATAATGTCCTCTTACAAATTAGTTTAAAGTTAGGTTTAGCATGTTATTACTGAAATTTTCTTCCATTTACTTTGAAATCGGTTTAGTTGATTTTTCGGAATTCATTTCTTGACATCCTTTAAATTTACTTAACTTTGTGAAGTTGACTTGTTACAGAGAATTGGAAAAATGTCTTGGTAACCATGCTACAGTACCATATAGGATCTTGTTTCCGTTTTAACTTTTTATAAAGCTTCTCAAAAAATAATTTCTCAAAAGGCTATAGAATTTCGGGCCTATTTGGTGGCTCTGATTTCCTGAAAATGTTTTCAGCATTTTCAATTGCATCAATAACCGGGAATGTATTTTCCAGCTTGAAGTATGTTCCTGATTTTCCTCTCTTATCCAAAATAACTTGCATACTATTACTATGTGACAGTAAGTTTTTTCCTGAGACATTTTGGAAGTGACTCAAAGCACTTTACACAAACTTTTATAATATCTGTTACTCAACCTTGTTTGATTTTGAATTTTTGTCTCATATCTTTGCTCCGTCTGGCGATAAGAGTATCACCATTAGTACTTTAATATTATTTTCAGCTTAAACTGCAATTTTATGCACTACTTGACATGTTCTCTGTTATCAATTATTTTCTGAGTCTTTTTGATTTGATAATACTGTTATTGCAAAAAAAAAATTCAAAACGTTAACAATAATACAAGTCTCAAAAGATATTCAAACTGTCGTCCAAACACCAGGCAATTGTCAGGAAAATGACATTTTCAGCTTAAGACATTTTATTAGGAAAAGGTTTTCTGATTGAAAGCATTTACATCCAACCAAAGTGACCAAAATAGGAATCATATGTTCTTTCATGAGTGTTTGAGTGTAAAGGCTGCTATAATACCACCTCCAGAGTTGCTTTGCAAGTCAGTCTTCTTTCAATTTAGAATCAGATAGAAGTGCTTTTAGCTTGCAGGAAGACGTGTTTAACTTAGTTAAAGCGAATTGAGAGCATGCACATTATACATAATTCTTCACAGGTTATAACATTTCAGTAGGCATCATATATGCTGCTTACTTATATTCGAGATTGTTAAAGATCACAGAGGCACTTATTCTTCACAAACTTTCTTGCTGGTGTGTGTTTATCACATGTGTTACTTGTGTGCAATGTGTTGCAGTAGTCGGTAACTAGATAATATGTTGCTTATTTGTGCAGTCAAATGCTGGCAATACCCCTTAACTTGTACATATATTTTTTTTTTACAATTGCTTGTGAACATTCCTTGTTGGCTCTGGTACATACAATTTAACAGTTCAAAAACGTATAGGCCCAGATAACTAATAGAGGACAACAATACATTAAAATTGAAGAAAGGATGCGCTGTACTAGTTTGGATTTCCAACTTCTGCTTTATAATTCTTGTTTTTTCTGCTAAAATGCTTCCAAATTGCTGATGCTGATGTAGTGTCTGAACACCTTTCAAGGCTGCGTTCATGACTCCTATAGAGGCTAAAATGCTTCCCTTCTGTTCAAGTATGTCATCTTTTTTTACGTATGTCCAAATTACCAATCTAACAAAGATTCTTTCCCTAAATAAATTGGCTCTTTTTCGATACCATGTTGAAGCATTTTGTTTAGACTAACTGTTAACTTCTCTTTTTTCCATCCAATTTTCATGCATTGGGCTATTACCAAAGCTAACATGTTTTCTCCATAAAAATTCTGTGGCATAATCTCCAATGCATGTGCCTAAAAAGTTTGTTGGAAGTTCATTGTTTAGTTTTTCTGACCAATGCTGCTAGTTGATAGTTTGATAAATTTTGTTTTCTTTTGCTCAAATTGGACATATGTTGAAAAGGCTGACAGCTGTGCTGCAGCTAAATTTTTGTGATCTATATTACGTCTTCTCTTATGGCAGTCTTGAATCTGTCATTCTTCAACTGTGGCGCTAACCTAGATTTCACCTCTCAAATCTCATAGCAATTAACAATTGTTTCAACTTTGTCTGGGAGTGATTTACTACCATGTCCTTTCAGTACATATGAATGAAAGAACTTTTGGCCTATGTCTTCCTAGTGTAGTTGTGAATGTTTAAGAATCTTGTCTCTTATCGAATGAACGTCTAATAGTCCACAGCAATTTATTTGCGTTTTGACATAATAAAATTGTCTCTTCTTATTTTGTTTTTGTTGTCCCAGAACATAACTGATGAGGACCTGATAGCACTAGTGTCAGATGAGGTTTTCCAGCCGCAAGTTTTCTGGAAACTTGGAGATGTACAGGTATTTGACTGAAATTCAGTTAGTTGTTTATTGTCTAGTTGTCCCTTAATGTGGAAAACAGTACTCCAATTGTATGGGCTGTCCTCCTGGGCCACAGGTAACTTGTGGAACTCTTGGTCTTTCTACTGCAACTGTCAAACTGATAGACGCTGATGGTAAAGAGCATATTGAATGTTCTGTTGGTACTGGGCCAGTTGATGCAGCTTACAAAGCAATTGATCTCATTACCAAGGTTTGTGAACTTTAAATTTATTCTCCTTCAATCTGAAGTTGAAACCAGTTATTGTGCGGACCTTGAAATGATTGCTCTCTAGCTTTTGAGTATTCTATTATCTTCGTCATCATTGAGTGGCTTTAGAATAAAGTATGGTACAGCTTGTGGTGGTTGGTCGGTGGTGTGAAAAATGGACAAGGTAATAATATGTCTAAGAATCTTGCTTCCATGGACCATTTCAACCTGGTTCTTGAAATCTGTCAAGTACCTGCTTCTTTGCTTAATGGCATATTTTTTGTAATGAACTTCAGTTAATCTGCAAGTTTTCAGCCAAAGCTCAGTCAAATCAATCTGTTTGTGATGAATTTGTTTGGCCTACAAGATTGTGCTCTAAAGCTTACTTACATGCTAAACATAAAATTGTTTTGCCTTTTTGTCTTTGTATGGAGCCCTGCAATTTTTGTGTTATTAGTTTATGGATGACTGCTGTAAATCCCCTTTTTCTAGCTTGGATACTGCCTCTATAATCCAGCATCTGAAGTCTTTCTCATTAATATGTGCAGGTTCCTCTAATACTTCTTGAGTATTCCTTGAGTGCTGTCACAGAAGGCATTGATGCTATAGCGACAACCCGAGTTTTGATTCGTGGAGATAGTCAGACAGCCACTCATGCCTTGACTGGAGAAGCAATGTCTCGGACATTCAGGTAGAAAATGCTTGATCTTTACAAGGATAATATTGATGCCGAATGCTAGTTGTACCGGCAAAATAGAGGAACTTCTTGTTTCTTTTCTAAAAGTGAATCAAACTGATTAAATTATTGATTGCTACTGCAGTGGAACTGGTGCGGCAATGGACATTGTTGTTTCTAGTGTTCGGGCCTATCTTGGTGCTCTAAACAAGAAATTAAGTTTCAAAAAGTTGAATGAGAGTGAGATCTTGGTGGCCTAGAAGAGTGATGCTTAGATTGTAGGGAATGCAGTCTTGAATGTTGTGCAATTATGCAGGCGGCTATTCAAGTCGTAGAGGATTGGATAGACGTATATTGGAGTGTTATTTCAGCCATCTGGTCGCTGCTTTATCTGTTGTATAAAGCTTGGGCGACGAAATGATGTGCATGTTAACTTTAAGAATAACGAAAGTTTTTTGACAAGCCACTTGTTTTATTTTATTTGATGTTTTCTAAGTGAGAGCTGGGCATTTGATGCAGCGTGGTTTAGCACCCGATCGTAGATTCTTTATAGGCCTTGTTTTATTGGACTTGAATTTTGTGAAGGACAGAGTAGAAAAAGATCCACAAAATCAAGTGTTAACTACGGATGAAAACGATATTGTGATCTTATTACGATCTTGTTTTATACGAATAAAAAGGGAGATGTTATTGACACTTCTAAAAAAGTTTCTAGCACTCCATCCTCCCTTTATGCTTTAAAGGGAGGCTGTTTTTTTCCCTTGATAAAACTAGAACTTTTAAAGTCCATTTCTTGCTAATACATATTATTATACGTGTAAGGCCTCCTCCTGGTGTACACGCTACTGATCCGGCTAATCCTTAAGGCCCAATTGGGTCTGCATGCTATCAACTAGTAGGGGTGGTGGCGAATTGGACTACTTGCAAGCAGTGTGGTCAAAACCAAGTGAAGTTCGAACCAGACATATGATACCTGAGTCTCCACGAGTAGCTTGCGAATAGTTAAATTATTTAAATAATATACATTTTTAATTGTGAAATGATCTTAAGGGTTTATGTTTTAGTTAATTTACAAGATGTTTTTCTTACTTAATAAAGTTCTATAATGGCAAAAAAATAATAATAAAATTCAAAAATACTTAAAAGAGAAAACCTTAACAAAAATCTAAAAAAAGAGAGAAAATTGACGAGAAAAGCAAAATTTCTGTGCTACCTTTGTTCTTCATCTTCAATTCCTCCTCGCACAAATCATACACTCTCAGAGTCTTACTTGGGTGTCGCCACTGCTGCTTTCCTACTGGCTGTGAGTCACCAGCCATCGTCGTTGATGCCTGCTGTTTCAGAGTTACACACTTCTTTTTCTCATACGGTGACCCACTCTCACTCGCTCGACTGTCGCTGCCGCTGCTCGCCTATCGTTTGTCAATCAGCAATTGCCATCGCTGCTACCTTCGCACTCGCATGAAAGCCACCAGAGCTCTGCTCAGCTTCTCTTCCTCCTAAATCGTCATTTCAAGTCCCACCAGAGCAAAAGGGCTGACGAACCATCGGAGCTCATTTGAGATAAGCCTTCAATGTAATTCCTCCATTATTGGTTCTGAAATTAAGCTTCAATCAAAAAATGTCTGTAGAATAAGAAAAGTGGGATTTTGAAACAAAATCCGCAAATGGCCAAAACACATTATGTCAGCTATTGGGGGACAAACTGGCCCTACTGTGGGATCTGGCTTATGTATTGATTTCTTTATCTTCTGTTAATAAAGAACTTAATTTTTTGTCAATTGTAGTGTGCAATTTAATTTGATCCTTTTTGACTAGCTATAATTGTACTACTTTCTTATCCCCAAATTGAACGTTTGTCTTAAATTTATTGTTGGCCCCAAGATAATATCAATTTCCTAAGGAAATTTTGGAACTTTAATTTCTTGATAAACTGCAAATGTGAGTGCTCCAATATGTTTCCCGTTGAACTACTTATTACAGTAATAGTTTCAACTATTCTTTACTTAATACTTTTATCCACCAAGTTAAGACATTCAATTTAAAAAGGAGGGGGGGTGTTTTGAAATTATTAGTTTATACTATTCTTAATTTGAGGAGACACCAAATGGCCAGCCCTAAAATGACAAGTATGCATGTCCTGCACTGCTAAATCCAGACCTAAATTGACCATATTTATATAGACCCAAATTTAGATCTAATGCTTAGTAGGTTAAAAAAAAAATGGCCTGACTTTTTAAATGGTGAAAGCATGAAATTGTTGTTCTCTTGTCGAAGATTTCTTGAAGAAAATGCAAAGCGGAACTGGGCCTTGGACAAGTTGCTCAAGATTAGAAACCACTCCTGAAGGAGTAGGTAAGCTAAATGCCAGTTCAGTTTTCTTGGATTGACAATGATGCCTTTGACAATGATATGTAGTGATATTGATGAATTTTTATGGTGCTTGACACAAATATAATTTTTTTTTCTATTTTGGGTAAATTGTAGGCATTCCTAGTCCTCTAGAGGTTTCTTCTATCCCACTTGTATCCACTACAGATTCATCTGCTCTAATGATGTTGGATAGTTCTATTTTTATCAGCAATGATACAACAGCAAACCTTGGAGTTCCAGTGATTGCTCTTGGCTCTGCAACCGCTTTTTTGCCTATTGAAGGAGAACAAGTAGGTGCTAATATGCACATGGGAGGAGAATGAAGGTGGAGAAGGATTTTGCATCCCAAAAAAGAGTAAAACATTCAAGACTCAGGATGATTTCAAGGATGTTACAGCAAATGGCTTGTACTATGCCATTTGTCATCACTGCAGGAAAAAGCGTTCAAGGGGAAAGACCATGCAAGCAACTACCATGTTGAGACACTGGATCACTTGTCCAGCTAGGAAAGCAAGTATCAGAAAGGTGAAGCAGCAAATCAAACTCAATTTCTAGTTGGTTGATGAATGTTTTTCAACTTTACTACTATTGAGCCACAAGTTTGACATGGAGAAAATGAGAGAGGGAGATGCACATTGGGTGTTAATGCACGAGCATCCCTTCTCCATATTAAAGAAAGAGGGTTTCCACATTATAATGAAACGTGCGGCACTAGAGTGGAAGAAAATCTCGCTGACAACAGTGAAAAATGATTGTATGCAGGATTATGGAGTTCAAAAAAAACAAGTTGAAGAATAAGTTCAAGAATGTGGAAAAGGTGAGCATCACAACAGATTTTTGGAAGTCAAAAAATCAAAAGATCTAGTACATGGTCATCAATAATGGAAAGAAGATTTTTCTTGTTTCCAGGCTAGAAAGCAACATTACGATATTTGCCCATCTCCTGAGGATTAGAAAAAACGCAACAAAGGTATTCTCCATCTTAGAAAAATTTTAGGAGGGCACACATGTAATTTTTGGGCCAAATTATCCAATAAGCAATTTGTTCCTTCAGGGGGTTGTGAAGATAAAAAAAATTTTTTGAATGCTTGAGTCAATGATGATGACTACTTCATTTGGGCCATGGTTCAAAAGATAAAAACTAAGTTCAGCAAATATTGGGGTGAGTGTATTTGTTAATGGCTATACCTGCTATTTTAGATTTGAACAGAAAATAAGGGTTGTAGAGTTCGCCTACTCACAATTGTAACCACCATTAGAAGTTTCTAAGAACATTTCCAACATTCGTCAAGTGATCTTTGAATTATATGATGAATATGTTGCTTTGGCAGTGAATGCAGCTAGAGAAGCAGTGGAAGAACACTCACAAAGGTGGGGAAAATATGTGCTTGGAACTAGGTAGGTTGATTGTGATGAGTATTAAATCAAGACCATTGAATCCCACAAGTCTAGATTGGTTGATTATCTTGACAAACCTCACCAAAAGATTGCAGCAGACCCGGACAACTTTGATTGCTTGGAATGGTGGAAAATAAATTGGATCTCAAACCCAGTACTATCTCGAATGGCCTATGATATCTTGGTCGTTTTGATAACTATAGTTGCATTAGAAGCCACATTTAGTGCCTAGACTTTAGTAATTGATGCGTATCAAGCTTCACTTCATCCAAATATAGTTCAAGTCTTGATGTACGTAGGAGATTGGTTTAGGAAGCTTTACAGGGTCAGAAAGAAAATGAAGGTCAGCTTTATTATTTTACCAGCAAACTTCCAAATTTGAGTTATTGAAGATAAGTTACTTTATTCTTATCATAATTTATTTAACTTTTTGTGTTCTGCCTTCTTTCCCTTTCTTTTATTCAGGAAGTCAAACCAATCAAAGAAATTGACTTGCCAAAAGTTCTAAAATTTATGCCACATGGACCAAGTTTCATATTGTGGTACATTCTTTTTCTTAATTGTTGAATATTTAATGTTTATAGTTCACTTCATTCCTTTATTTTTTATTCCATTTATTGCCAATATAGCTGTTGAAATGGCTAATAAGCTTGCTGGTTCTAAGAGAAATGGTTCACATCAAAAGCTTGTTCTAACTTCTAAGCGAAATGATAGTGTCAGTGAATTGATGTATGTTGCTGTTTTAGTGAAATTTTTGCATTTTTTGTTGTTAGTGAATTGTTATTGTATGTGAATGAGACTCAAAATGCTTGTTTTGGAGTCCCGAATATTGTTGGAAATTTCTTTAATGAATAGTCCATGGCTGTTATATTCTATGTTTATTATAGCCTAGAAGGAGTTCATTTTTCACTTTTAAATGGTTGTTGGAATCTTGATTTTTGAACACAGAATCTGCATGGAGTTAAATGGTTGGAGCTGAAATTTTCATTCCTGCTACTGCTGCTGCAGTAGAGTTATGTTGCTGACCGCTGCTATTCATTTTTATTGCTACTGCTGTTTCTTATTTCTTCTGTTGTTGCATCTCATTTCTGCTCCTGCCTATTGCTAGCTATTAGTTTTTGCTGCTGTTCATTTCTGCTGTTGCTGTTTTTGCTGTTCAAAACTTGAAGGTGGAATCTAGATTTGCAGTGTTGCTGCATTTGGTCCATTTCTATTGCACTTTAAAGACATCAATATTAATTTTTATGTATTAAGTTTGGATTTTGGAGCTTGTTTCTTTTATTTGTAGTATTGTACATATGCACTTGATGGAATTATGTTTGCTTTCAAGTGTAATGTCGCATATCGTGACGGAGAAGGGAAAGGGAGTGAAATATGATGCCCGACCCATTGAGTTACTAATAACTTTGGGTTAACCATTTTGAATTTGTAGTTTCAGCTGAAAGGGTATTGGGCCAGTCGTTACGGTGAGTATCAAAGCAAATCTCATGTGGTCTCTGTGCTGGATGAGTTTAAACTATTGGGTTATGGTTCCAACTACGCAAAGAAATACAAGAAAGTAAGTGCTGTATAGGATTAAATATCACGTTCGATGGGGGACCACCTTTAGAACGCATCAAACGGGGACTACACACATCAAATGGGGACTACATCTAGAACCTATATGAGCCACTTCTAGAACCTATGCATGACTAAGTGGACAGTTTGAATAATAACAGATTTTGCGAGGATCAAAAGTGTTAAAGGTGGAGAGAGTGTAATATCCCACATCGAGATAGAGAAGGGAAAGGGAGTGAAATATAATGTCTAGCCCATTTGGTTACTAATAAATTTGAATTAATCACTCTGAACCTTCAGACATTCTTTGGTTATTTCCATAGTTGTAGTTTTGAAAATTGTAGTTCATTTCTGAATTTTCTTCTCTCAAGTTTTTATCCACTTTTGTTTACTATCCTCCGTAGAACCTAAAAACACTTTCAAATAATCTTATAAGTAAGATTAGTCAAAAAGAATAATTTAAAAGACAAACAAAAACAAGACATTAAATACAAAACAAAATACTAAGCATAACAAACAAGATACTTAACGTATCTGTCGCGTCCCATTTTTTGAAAAATCGGAAAAAGAGTCGTTTTGAAATCATAATGTGTAGTGTGTGTGAAATATGTGAAGTGTGTGAATGTGAGAAATAAAAGAAAAGGCCATGGGACTTTTAAATGAAACGGTTTGGCCAAAATGATAATCTAAAAAGGTTTTTAGAAAAATAGGAGTCGCCACTTGGTATTGAGTTAGGGTGTATCAAGTCACCCAAAAAGTAAAAAAAATAAAGTAAAAATCTTTTTAGATGACTCCTAACCCACGAAAATCAGAGAGACGAGTTCGGGGGTCACAGTTGATAAAAGGGAAGGCAAAGACAAAGTCTAAGGCACCCTTTTACCCTAGCCTAAACTAGTTGCGTGATTTAGTCATAATTTCCTTAATTTCTAACCAAAAGATATATTGCATTTGGATGTAACTAACATGGATGTAATCCTAAATCTAATGATGAATCTAGTGGGACAAATATCTCTTAGAGGCTCGATTGGACTAAATCACATGAGTTGTGATAGCCAAAGATAAGCCCTCCAAGATGGTCACGAATAATGCTAATGACGTAAGAATGAATGGAATGAATGTATGCAATGTGAAAACATAAGCTTGTGTTAAGTGGAAAAAAGTAATAAAAGACAATAGTGTGTAAGTGGGAATGTGCAAATGGGTACTATGTAGAAAGTGAGAGTGTGTGAAGTCATAGTGGGTAAAATGGTGGTGTGTAAAGTGATAATATATAAAGTGGTGGTGTGTGAAGTGATAGTGGTAAAAAGTAGTAGTGTAAAAAGTGATAATATATAAAGTGGTGGTGTGTGAAGTGTAGAGTGAGGGTGATAATATGTGAAGTGTAAGTGCAAAGTGATAAGGGGTAAAATGATAGTGTGAAGAGTGTGCAAATAGTAAGGTGCTTCGGAAATGCATGAGCCTTAGGGGGATGTAAGCAAGACGAGTACGGGGAGATCCTAAATCGTGACTTTTAATTTGTCTTTTGGTTAGAAGGAAGAACTAGCGTGCTAAGGCTATGTGTAACCATACTCGCTCGTTTCCCTTACCAGAAAGGTGACTCCCTAACCTATGCAAGCAAATGAATTAGTCTAAAATGAAAATGCAGCCCTAAATGTGTAGGGGAAAGGTTAGGGGAGCATGCAAAATGAGAAATACTAAAAGGAAAAATGAATGAAATGTAGTGAAGGCATGCAGATATGACACTAGCGGAAAAAAGGTCTAGCGTTGGACTAGCCCTTTACTAACGCTCATTTACAAGCATTGGACTTGTGAGAGCTCGAGGGGAAGACCATGACTAGCATTGGACTAGCCACGGTGATGTGCATTCATCCACATGATCAGATATAATGCTAAAGCAAATAGACATGCAAAGCACATAGTTTCACATAGCATGTAGCACATATGCATGCTTATCTAAATGCAAAAACCTAGGAAAGCGGTAACACATAGCACATAGGCACGCAAATCACACCAAGCAAATAAAGCAAAGAAGCCCTAACTATTACATTTGGGGGGGGCCTACTACAATCTAAGGGGGAATGAGTTAAATAAAATGATATAATAACCTAACTATTACAATTGTGGCATTTAATTGCCTTCCCAAATAATTACAAATTAAATGAAAATAGATATACAAAATTAAAACAAATAAAGTAACTAAATGAATAAATAGAATGAGAATATTCAGAAGGCATGCAATTTCACATATAAGTTCACATAGGGTCAAGTAGAAATCAAAACAAGGGGAAGAGTGTACCTCCCTTGAATTGGTACCCCTAATGAGATGCAATCACTTATTTACCCTCCAAAAACAAAGAAAAGGTCAAGGAATCACTTTAATTAACAAATAATCATAAACGATGAAAATAAACATGAAATTGAATCAATTAAATCATATAAATGACCTACGTTTAAGAAATTAAAACAAGTAGGGGATAAATTGCAAAATTAACAAAGTTATGGGGATCAAATTATAATTATCACAAAGATATGAGGTCAAAATTAAAGAAAAAAAAGTTTAGGGACCTATTTGTAAATAAATTAGGGACCCAATTGAAAGAAGTTGAAAGTTTCTAGGGCCACAATATAGTTAAGGAGAAATCTAGGGGCTGATTTGCAAATCTAGTTACCAGATTCTTAAGAAACAGGCCATTGGGCCATTTTATTTATCTCCCTGGGCCGAGATTATCTTCAGCCCATCAAAGAATCTCGAGAAAACGTATGGGCTGGTCCATCAATTAGTCCAACCAAAACAGCTAGGGTTTGTCTCCCAAGCCCAGACCGAAAGCCTTAAAAAAAATCAGACTAACCCATCTTTAATTACCCCAGCCCAACCGAGCCAAATCATAAATCCAAAAGAAATATACCAAAATCCATTATCAAACCCAACCAAACAAAAAATCCAATTTCCCTAAGCCCAACATGATAAAATCAACAAAAATTATTAAGCCACAATTATGATCTAAAAAAACAAGAATTAATCTAGCTAGAAAAGACTACTTATGCATATTAAAAGATTAAAATCTAAAAGGGAGAAATAAGTTCACTTTTCCAATTTTCCGGGTCATATCAGAATAAAGGGGAAACTTGAGAGGTTCAATCACAACAAAATAGAGACCTAATTGGAGGAATCATGAAGGTTTTGGGGTCGAAATTAAAGAAAAGTAAAGTCCAGGGGTCAATTTATGCTTAAATCATGACTTAATTGACCAAGATCTGGAAGTTACGCAGGCTTTAATGTGATTTCACCAAAGGTCAAGGGTCAATTTGCGAATTCATAAACATTTTCCAACCCAGTTCGTCCTCTTCGCAATACTCAGGCTATTTTCTTCTGAAAACGCGACCAGATGTTATTCATAAGCAAAATGTAGGCCAGCCATCTTCTCCAAATGAAATTCAACATCTGACCGCCATCGCAGCTTTCTCACAAAGGAAAAAAATATCCGAAAAAACTCAACTTCAAACCCACACGAATTCATGTCATTAAATCGTGTTCATGAAAAGGGAAATTAAGAAAACGAAACTCTTCAAACTCCACTTTTTCACGAAATTCAATCATTCAAACAGGCATGGAACTTACTGACCATTTGTTTCCTCACCCGCAAACGTAGAGAGACTACCTTCCAATTAGAATTTTCAAACAAGCATTTCATCGAACAGCAAAGGAGCATTAAAATTTCACCAAATTTTTGTTCAATTGAGGTTATAATCTGCCCCAAAATTGTCAGCGACACAAGAGGTTTCAATCCAATCCACATATAAACATGTAAATTCAAAAAAATTATGGACAATCAACAGGGAAATCGCACAACAAAGTCACGGCAGACCCGTTTGGAAAACTTTCCAAAACTTGTGCTTGAGGAAAAACTGAAATTCAAAGGAAAAGGGTCAACTTACAGTGCTCTTACTTGAGCGGCGGCGACGGCGATTATGACGAAGACGAAGACGGTGAATTGGAATTGGAAGATGACGAAGCCTGACTTCGTCTGAGAGCTTTCATCTAGATTTGCAGAGAGCGGCAGCGGCCAGGGAGGTTGTGTGCGGTGGTGACGATGGCAGACAGCAGCAGCGGCGGATGCGGATTGGGGATTTCTCAGACAAGTCTTCCTTCTATGTTTTTTCCCGCAACTTGGTTCCTCTGTTTCTCGCCGCAGCTTGGCTTCGGTTTCTTGCCGTAGCTTTCTTTCCTCGCCGAAGCATCCTCCTTTCCTCTGTTTTTTCTGTTTCTTTTCCTCTGTTTTCTTGCTCTGTTCCTTCTCCTCTGTTTCCTGTTCTCTGTTTTTCCCTCTAGCCCCCAAGACCTTTTTCTCCTCCATTTTTTTTTGTCGTCGCCCCTCCGCTGTTTTTCTTTTTCTCTCCACTCGAGCTCTTTCTTCTACCTCCCTTTCCTAGTTTTTCTTTTCTCGTTGCTTTTCTCGTTCTCTTTTTTTTTCGAAGCCTCCCCCCGTTCTTTGGTTATTTCTTTTCCTTTAAATATTGGCCTCCAAGTATCTAACACCTAACCCTTTGGGTGCCTTGTTGTCTAATGCTCAAAAGGGACACTTGTCCCCATGCATGTCCCTTCCACTTGTCATTTTCACTCTTTTTTCTTTTTTCTTTTTTTCCTTTTTTTTCTTTTGTTTTTCTGAAATTTAGTATGAAGACAAAAATAAAATAAAAAAAAAAATAAATAATAAAATAAACCAGAACAAAATAAAAATAAAATTTTAAAAAATTAAAAAAACCCTAAAATTGAAACAAATAAAGCTAAAATTAAATTAATTAAACAAATAAAGTTAAAAAATAAAAAATTTGGTGCCTACAGTAACAAAAATAAGAAAAGCAAGTAAAAATATCTAAACTAATAAAATTGTTCTTAGCATTGATATTGAATCAAATCTTCTCCGGTAACGATGCAAAAAACTTGATGAGATTTTACCATGCACCAAATTTTAATAAAACTTAAATACCTTGTTTTCTATAAGTATACAGATCATTTGTCGAGTACAGAGAATATTAGGTGTTGATCTTGCAATGAAGATTGTCAATTACTAATGGTTTTTGAATTCTTTTATTATTTGGACTATTACAAGTGCAAGAAATTAATTGTACACTACAAACATGAAATAAAAGTAATAAAAATAACAATAAAAAATTTCTAGAGTTATGAAATTCCTTACTATTCTTACTAATGAAATTATTGGTTAATTGAATGTTATTATTTTAACTAGTTATGACATAATTTCTTAATGTATATATGAAATCTACCATCGTAGTGAATCAACTATACTTGTATCTATACCAAATCTATTCTCGTGATTATAAAATTAACTACAAACTTATTTCTTGTATGAAATTACATAAAACAGGCCACTAAAGTCACAAAGGTGTACATCTACTCTCGTGAGTGTACTCTCTAGATTTAACACTTTATTAAACTAGTGTCAAATTTCAATTCTCATTGTAAATTTAATACCTTAAGATTATCATAATTAATGGCCAGCTAATCATGATTAGAAAAGCTAAAGTGATAAATAACTTGTTCAAAATAATGTAATCAAATAACCAATTAAATATCACTAACAAGATGTAGAAAGTTCATCGATAACTCTAGACATAAACTTTAGCAAAACATGAAGAGAATAAAAGAAAGATCATACATGTATTATAGCTAAACAGAAACTCAAATACAAAAGAAAAAGTGATAGGAGGGAAGTCTCACTTGTCACAGGAGTTCCAAACTCTCCATCTTGCTTCTTAATTCTTCATAATTCTAACTACAATTATAAGATGGATAAACTACGCTAACTATTATACAAAAACTAAGAAGAACTAGTGAAGTCTGTGATGACCCCACCTCCCCTTAGGGCGTACCCTAAACTTTAGCGGACCGCCTGCCCAACTCTCGCTAGGACTTACTCACGCGTAACTCGAGAAAGATACCGCGTCCATAGAGATGAAATGAAACAACAATCTCAAATTGAACATATACATTGATGTTCAAATCCAGCTACAAGGTTTATACACGCCCAAAACGTTAAAGTATTTACAACCCAAGTAAAATCAACCCTAGTGGGGTGTTAGCGCGAGTACAATAGCAAAAACAAAAAAAAATTGACTATGCTAGTCTGTACAAATCTCACGCCTCGCTCGTACCCCCTGTAAGGAAAACAAATGGAGTGGAATGAGCTAAAAACTCAATGAGGTTCCAAATAGCAAGTTGACCATTATTTAAAAGTACAAATATCCACGTAGCAAAAGAGCGAGCATAACAAGTTCATAAAAGTGAACAACACACTTCAAGTAGCAAATTTCAAAATGACGAGTGAAAAATTCTTTTCTAAAAGAAACAATAATACTACAAATAACAATCTAGATGTAAGGATACCGATGGCTCTCAGGAGCCAAATTTCCATTGCTTCACCAAAGTTTGATCAAGTATTAGTTGACACTTCGTCAACTTTCAAGGAAAGTAACCAGTCCAATAGTTCTTCGCTTAACTCCAATCCATCCACCATTCAACCCCCTTATCGGGCCCGAACACCAACTAAATATTGGTGGTAATATTCGAGTATATCGATTAGTCGAGGAGATAACACTCCATTCGACATCACTAACTACCCATGGTTCGTTATTTAATCGACCAACCTCTTACCGACTCGACTCGATTAACTAGCCAGTGGGGTTTGGGTCTCCAAGATGTCGATGAGATAACATCTCCAATCGACTGAATCAAAATAAAAGTATGAAGACGGAAATGAGAGGCACCTCCCACTCGGATTGAGTGTGGTACATACTGCTGCTCCACACTTACAACTCAAGTACAAATATATCAAGTTAATTGCAACAATAAACAAGTATATACCATATTAGGACAAGTGCGATAAAGTACACTCTTGTCCGATCAAACAAATCACATATCATGTATTTACATTGATCAAGTATTGACAACAAGTGTCCAGTTCAACCAGGTATTTGGAAGCACTCACCAAAATGTAGTGCTTTTTAAAAATTACGTTCAGGTCCAACTCCTTGGTTGGAGTCCAAATCTCAATAAAAGGGCTTGCAAGAGTTATCCTTCACCTTTCCTTGTGAAATTTAGCTCCCTAAGCTTCCCAAACTCTCAATTTGAAAGTTAATCGGTTTAGTTTTCTTGTTTTCTCACTCAATCAAGCAAAACCCAAGATGGATTGAAGCTCTCTTTCTCTTGTTTTTCCCTCTCTCTCTCTCACGGCTGATATGGTGAAAATGGAGAGCATTTTGAGTAGTTTTTAGTGATAAATATGGAGGAAATTAGTTAGTCAACAATTCATGAATGACCGCCACTTGTCGCGAGGTGATTAACTCTCAAATTTTTTTATTTTCCTTTGTTTTTTTGGTCAACATTTTCGGCCAACCTTAGTTGAGTATGGGGGGATATTTTGCACTAATATCAATGATAGTTTATGGTAGAAAAGTGGTGGTCAAGTGGTATATTCAATCGGCAGTGAACGATACCCGTCGGTTCGAGCTGATTTTCCTAAAATTGTGTATGCTAGGGTTTTAACTTATAATTCACTACCTTATTATTATCACTTCTAATTACACACTTAATATCATCTAAAACTCACTCTTAATCACGAAATTTAATACACACTCCGTACCAAATAGTCATACTACGAAAAGGCGTAGAAACCTTAATTTATCGTAACAATGAAAGTAAAAAGGAAACCCTTGTTTCTATGATTATTTGTAACTATTGAGAAAGTGAATGTGTATTAAAACTATTGTAAAGTAATAAATTTCAAATTAAAGGGAATTTTAAGAAAAATATAAGGAATTTTATGAGTCGTCACACTACTCTGACAGCCCCTCGACAATATTGTCCCACAGTTTGACACCCCATGGGGCCGTGGGTTTTGTTCTTGGTGGTGCTGGATAACATAACAAACACCCGCAAGCTACTTCAGCAAAAGGCCTCGTTGAGGTGGGTGATACCACAACAGACTTATCAAAACAGCCCAGACTTTCTCCCTAGCCGATGTGGGAGCATAACACTCCACCCCCCTAAGGAGACCCAGCATCCTCGCTGGCACATCGGGGTCGGGAGTCGGCTCTAATACCAACTCTGACAGCCTCTCGACAATATTGTCCCACAGTTTGACACCCCGTAGGCCCGTGGGTTTTGTTCTTGGTGGTGCTGGACAACACAACAGGCACTCGCAGACTACCTCACCAAAAGGTTTCGTCGAGGTGGGTGATACCACAACAGACTTATCAAAACAGCCCAGGTTCTCTCCCTGGCCGATATGGGAGCATGACAAAGTCTACATTTTTAGTAGTGTCTCTAGCCTTCCAAAGTTATTAAACAAGATCAACAAAGGCCTATTTATAGAGAATTAAAGCTCCAAATGAGTTGCTAAAGTTGACGTGAAATGCATCTTGACATTTTCAAAAGTTGTTTTTTCCAAATTTCAAAGATGCTTCTTGCACTTTCCAACTGAAATCCATTCAGAAAATTGGTCCACAAGTAGTAGGAAAGAGCTGCAAGTTGAAGTGCAATTGGTTCCAGCTATAAAGCAACCAAAATATGAATACGCATCCTCAAAATGTGGGTTAATGTTGTATATTGTGGGTGCGTATTGCCTCCCCTGCAGGTTTGTACTTTTTTTATCAGTCTTCAACATTGCTCTATTTTTGTACTAGATTCAACTGATATTTTGTCAATGATGAAGGATAAACTAACTCTTCTACCAAATATGAAAGTTGTAGCTCTTTGAGTTATCTTTTCAATACATCAAGAATAATTTAATTTAAAACTCTGTAGATTGAGAAATGACCAAAATACACCTAAATAGTCAATCCCCTGTTTTAGCTTTTGACAACAAAAATAGCCGATAGTATTTGGACATTTTGATTAGGAAAATACATGAATTGGATTTCGATGTCTCACAAAAATTGTAGATCTGTGTGTTAGTCTCAAAATGACTTAAGAATTACTTTAATCCGATACTTGTAGCCCAAGATATAGCCAAATCAAAAGGTGTCAAAGCTGTCAAACTTCTCTTCTTTTATACTTGATTGCATTTCATCTTTTAAACATTTTGCATTTCATATTCTTTTTAAATCACTTCAAATCATCAACAATCATTCAAATATCTTTTTAAATCACTCCATTTGATGATTGAATCATTAAACCTGTAAAACATGAAGTTTTCACCACTTTAATCCATAGAAATGTAATTTTCACACTTAAACCATCAAATATAAACTTCACTGGAAATCTAGTTAATTAGCTATAAAAATGAACAAAACACACCAAAACTAAATAATAAAACACAAAAAATACACACTTATCACTCACCTCCCTACAATTACTCTATATCTGTTGAATTAACCACCACTTCCCTAATAAAAAACTGCCATTTTTTGAACTACAATAGTTTAACTATTTTAAATTACTAAGTTCTTTCTTTCAAAATAAGCTTTTGAAAAAACTGTTGAAGCACTGTCTTTGGGTGATTTTCCAGAAAAAGGTATTTCAAAATGGGCAAAGATAGGAGTCAGAAATTTACCATAAGAGAGTTTTCTACGACTATCAGTGCTAATTTTGAGCAGAAACTTGCACATCACAAAGCCAAAATCAATGCGGATTTTTTCAACAAAACAGTAGAAAAGATAGAGTTTCATTTTGTTTGCATCTATTCTGTGGCCATCAGTTGGCACCAACAGATTTGAAATGATGGTGAAGATGATCAGATTCTGAGGACTGAGATCATCTAATCTTGCCTCAGCAGGAGTGTTGAATTTTATTTGAAAATATGTCATGAGTTTAGCATTGTAAAAATGATGATAGGCAGAAGGAAATTTCTCATACGAAAAGAAGTTTGCAATTTTTCCTTTGTAACCATCTTCAATCTTTGTTTTCAAAATGGAGTTTACAATGTCAGGTGTTAATGTGATGTTCACAGAGTTGACCCTAGAGATGAGTTCTGTGTGTGAGTTTCCCTTTCTAAGATTAGCAAAGAACTGATAAAGCATGTCAGGGTAAAAGGTATTAGGAATGGTCAGAAGATGAACCCATTTTTGGAATTCAAACAGTTTAATAACAGGTTCAAGATCAAGCTTACGAAATTCGTAGGGAAGAATGAGCCTTTGGATGATGAACCCTTTTTGAGAGACTAACTCAAATCTGTCTCTGGCTTCATCATCAATGAATTTTGGAAGAGGAGTTGGTTCTGTTACGGACTGAGATACTGGATTCATTCTAGAGCGTTTCCCTTTCGAGGTTTGTGTGGCAGATGCCACCACATTTTGAGTTTCAGATCTTGTTCTTGGAGACTTCCTGGTGGAGGGTTCAGATGTTTGCTGATTCTCAGCAGTATTTCCCTCATTCTGCTGATCAATATAGGGATCAGCAGATGGCTTTTTCTTGGATTGGGGAGTGATTTTCCTTTTTGCAGTTCTCTTTCCTTTACCAGATGACCTTGTGACAGTTTCATCACCCTGGATAGCCTGCTCTGGTTCCTCATTTCCACCAACAATGTTCCCTTCAGAGTTCTGCCATTCCATCTGCTCATCAGATGATTCAGCAGTTGGAGTAACCAGTTTTCTTTGGGCAGTTTGCTTCACTTTACCACCACGGGTCACAATCTTCTTTTTAGGTGCCTCAGTAGATGGTTCCACAATTTCAATGTCCTCATCTCTAAGCCTAAAGGACCGTTCGACACTAGTAGATCCTCCTCTGATTCTAACCATGATGCAATGTGGATATGGTTTTTGATGCAGAATGTGGTGTATAGAAGAATATAGTATGAGCCAACTAGAATACACTAAAAATGCCGCAAGGAGAGAGTTATGTGAAGTTAGGGTTTCGTATGTAAATTGGGAGTTTTGGAGTAGTTGGGGGTTAGGAGTGATTTTTATGAGTGGTTAATGAGCAATAGAGGTGTAATAGAGTTGGTTGAGTCAATTTCTTGGAACTTGGTTTGATGAGAGAGGAATTTGAATTTCAAATATGAGAGGAAACTGAAAGGTTGCGTCCGAGACTATGGAAGAGAATGGACTGGGAAGAATGGGTAACTGCCTTATAGGGCTCAATTTTTGAGTGTCGGATGTCCGAACGAGGTGAAGCGTCCGACACAACCGTCCGAACCAGTGTTTTTCAGAAACTAGACGAAGAACACTGTCGGACGTCCGTTCCAATTCATCGGACGTCCGATAAAGATTGACTAGAAATGAAACTTAGAATATTTTTTCTGAAACGCCCAGTTTTGTTCTCAAGAACACAAATAGATCAAGTGGAAGAGCTTTTGTGAAGATATCAGCGATTTGCTCTTTAGAACAAACAAACTCAACACGGATTACCCCCTTGGAGACAAGATCACGAATGAAATGATGCTTTATATCAATGTGCTTAGTCCTAGAGTGTTGAATGGGATTTTTTGTCAGATTAATTGCACTAGTGTTGTCACAGTACATAGGTACACATTCATATACTAAACCAAAATCATTCAATGTGTTTCTCATCCATAACAATTGAGCACAGCAAGCACCAGCAGCAACATACTCAGCTTCATTAGTGGACAGTGAGATAACATTTTGTTTTTTACTAAACCAAGATACCAAGCAATTTCTAAGAAAGTTGCATATACCAGTAGTACTTTTTCTATCTATTTTACAACCACCGAAGTCAGCATCAAAGAATCCACATAAAGGAAGTTCATGACATTTTGGATACCATAAGCCAAAGTTTATGGTTCCTTTAAGATATCTAAAAATTCTTTTTACCGTATTCAAGTGTGATTCCTTTGGACAGGATTGAAATCGAGCATATAAACATACAACAAACATGATGTCAGGCTTACTGGCAGTTAAATAAAGTAAACTTCCAATCATACCTCTGTACTTCTTTTCCTCAACTTTTGTACCTTCCTCATCTTTGTCGAGTTTGGTACAGGTGCACATAGGTGTTGCAACAGGCTTTGAATCCTCCATTCCAAATCTTTTCAGCAGCTCCTTGGTGTATTTTGTTTGATTTATAAATGTTCCATCTTGGGTTTGAACCACTTGGAGTCCAAGGAAGAAGTTTAACTCCCATCATGCTCATCTCAAATTCTTTTTGCATGATGATAGAAAAATCCTTGCACAAACTCTCATTAGTAGCACCAAATATGATATCATCCACATATATTTGCACAATTAAAAGGTCTCGTGAGCTTTGTCTTGTGAAAAGTGTAGTATCTACAATGCCCCTTTTAAAACCATTTTCAATCAAAAAATCACTCAAACGTTCATACCATACTCTAGGAGCTTGTTTTAATCCGTATAAAGCTTTTGAAAGTTTAAAAACATGATCTGGATAAGATTTATTTTCAAAATCAGGAGGTTGGTCAACATAGACTTCTTGATCTATAAAGCCATTTAAGAAGGCACTTTTAACATCCATCTGAAATAATTTAAAATTCTTGAAACATGCAAATGCTAGAAACATTCTAATGGACTCCAGCCTAGCTACCGGTGCAAAGGATTCATCAAAGTCTATTCCCTCTTCTTGGGTGTATCCCTTAACCACCAGCCTGGCCTTATTTCTAACAACCTCCCCTTTTTCATTCATTTTGTTTCTAAAAACCCACTTTGTGCCAATGATAGGATGGTTTTGTGGTCTAGCAACCAGGGTCCAAACTTTGTTTCTTTCAAATTGGGTTAACTCTTCTTCCATAGTTAAAATCCAGTGCTCATAATTTAATGCATCAACAACATTTTTAGGTTCAAAATGTGATACTAAAGCAAGATTATCTACCAGATGTCTAAAAGAATGAGTTCTAACCTTTTCAGATGGATCACCAATTATAAGCTCCCTGGGATGGTTCTGGACAAATTTTCAGGTTCTTGGAAGATCATTAGGAGTAGTGGTATCTTTGTCATTCGCTTCTCCAGTTGGACTGTCCTGAGTATCAGCATCCTTTAAATCAGTTTCTGGTGAAGCAGAGTCATGATCATTGATTGCTAACTTCTTTAAATCTTCTTGAACATCTGTATCATCATCTTCACCACAACTCATGGAAATGTCACCGTTAGATTCATCAAAAGTAATGTGCATTGCCTCCTCTATAACCAGTGTTCTACGATTATAAACTCTGAAGCCTCTTTTGTTTTCACAATATTTCAAGAAAATTCCCTCATCAGATTTCTTGTCAAACTTTTCAAGATGTTCCTTGATGTTCAAAATGAAACATTTATAACCAAAGACTTTAAAGTAACCAACAACAGGCCTTTTTTCAAACATGAGCTCAGAGGAAGTTTTATTCAAAATTGGTTTTAAGAGAACTCTGTTCATGGTATAACAGGCTGTGTTTATGGCTTCAGCCCAAAAATATTTTGGTAAATTGCATTCATTAAGCATGGTTCTAGCAGTCTCTTGGAGAGTTCTATTTTTTCTTTCTACAACTCCATTTTGTTGGGGGACTCTAGCAATAGAGAATTCATGTGTAATACCATTGTTATCACAAAACTCTGAAAAGCCACAAAAATGAAATTCAGTGCCATTATCACTTCTAATTTTGATAATTTTCAAGCCAATCAAATTCTGAACCTTAGCAAACAGTGACACGAAATTCTTGAAAGCATCATCTTTATGTGCAAGGAACATCATCCATGTATATCTGGAATAATCATCAACAACAACAAAGCAAAATCTCTTACCACCAAGGCTTGTGGTTTGTGTAGGACCAAACAGATCAAGGTGTAAAAGTTCAAGTGGTTTTGAAGTAGAAACACATTTTTTGGGTTTAAAAGATACCTTGACTTGTTTTCCAAATTGGCAAGCATCACATATCCGGTCCTTTTCAAATCTGATGTTTGGGAGACCTCTAACAAGATCCTTTTTAGAAATTTCTTTTAGCAAATCCATATTGAAATGACAAAGTCTTCTATGCCATAACCATGGGTCCTCATTTGCTATTTTGAGACATTTTAGATAGGAGGAATCAATTTTTTCAAGGACAACTACATAGATATCATTAACTCTTTTTCCTTTGAAAACAATGTTGAACTTTGAGTCAAAAATGAGACATTCAAGTTTCTTGAACAGTACCAGCAGATTCCTATCACACAGTTGGTTAACACTTAATAAATTGTAGCTCAAATTGTCAACAAGAAGAACATTGTGGATAAAGGTTTGACCATTCTTACCAACATCACCAATACCAACAGTTTTGGCTTGGTTATCATCTCCAAACGTTACCTTTCCACTTGCTTTTTGCTTGAGTTTAATGAATTGAGATGCATCACCAGTCATATGTCTTGAACATCCACTATCAATGAACCATTTTGATTCTTTAGCAATAGTATCCAGGTTCACCTACACACAAAACACAAGAAAACACTTGGTACCCTTTACATGTTGGGTCCTTGAGAGTTAGTATTATGTCTAACCATCCACATATTTCTCATACCATTTTTTATGTTTTTCTTAACATAGCAGTTGCTATTCATGTGACCAAATTGGCAACAGAAATTACATACTGACATTGGATCAATCAAACGAACTGGTTTAATGAATCTGACTTGCCTTCTCCTATGGATAGCAAACTCATTTGCGTTTTGATTCAGTCTTATTTGATGAGTGTTAATATGAGGTTTAATGTCATTCTTTGGAAGACAGTTCTGTTTCATATGATGTAACAATTTGCATAAATCATCCATCCTTTTTCTTAGACAACATTGTTCACTTCTGAGTGTGTCATAGAAATTTTTCTTTTTGTTGAGTTCAGCAAGCACATCAGTTTCCGTTCTTTTCAGGTTTTCATTTTAATGCTTAAGACACTTGTTTTGTCGAAAAAGATTTGCATTGTCTTGTATTGAAAAGCTAATTTTCTGCTTTAGTTCCTTGTTTCTAACATAGGATTCTTTCAAGCTGTTATGCATTTTTTCTAGAAAAGAATTAACATCAACATCAGATTCACTATCACTATCAGATTGAGAGTTGCATTGTGTTATCTCTTCATCTCCAATGGCCATGAAGGCCACTTGAGCAGATTCCTCTTCTTCTTCAACTTCATCTCTGAGTTGCAATCATTCCAGGTGATCTGGAAATTGTTGAACTTTGGTTTTCGTTCAACCTTGTTCTCCTTCTTTTTCTTCATTGGACACTCATTTGCATAGTGTCCTGGTTGGCCACATTCGAAACACTTATCAGTCAGCTTCTTGTTGAGCTCCAGTTTCACTCTGTTTCTGAAGTCATTAGACTGATTTGGAAAGTAATTGCTGGATCCGCCTTTCCTGAATCTTCTCTTGTTGAGAATTCTTTTGAAGTCTCTTGTGATGAGTGCAATATCACTCTCATCACCTTCCAAATCATTTTCATCCTGTGAGGCTGTTTCATCTTCATCTTGTGAAGCTTTCAGAGCAATGCTCTTTCTTACCTTGGTGTCTTCTTCATCCTGCATCTTAGATTTAAGTTTCAGTTCGTAAGAAGTTAGAGAGTTAATCAGAGATTCAATGGATAAAGTATTCAGATCTTTGGCTTTCTCGATGGAGGTTACTTTGCTCTCCCAGTCCTTTGATAGAGCATTCAGAATTTTTCTGTTCTTTTCACCTAGAGAATACTCTTTCTCAAGCACTTCTAAATCTTTGATCAGATCATTAAATTTGCAATACATTTTGTCAACGTTTTCATGAGGCTCCATCTTGAAGGATTCATACTTGGTAACCAGGATGGATTTCTTTTGCTCTATCACATTCTCGCTTCCCTCATGGATCTCTCTAAGATTATCCCAAATTTCTTTTGCAGATCTGCAGCCTTTGACTCTAATGGACTCATTTGAGTCTAATGCACTGTATAGAACATTCATAGCCTTAGCATTTAGAGTGAGATGAGTTCTATCTTTAGCAGTCAACTCACTTCTGGTTTTTTGTCTCGGCCTATGGGTAATTTCATCAACAACAGTCGCATCATATGGACATTCACTAACAATAAACCACAGTTCAATATCAATGGATTGTAGGAATATAATCATCCTTTCCTTCCAACTCACATAGTTTGACCCATTGAACATTGGAGGTCTAGTGACAGATTGTCCCTCAAAGAACATGGCATTGTTGGTTGTCATTTTTACTCCCAAGCCGATTGAGATTAATCTCTAGGAGACCAAGCTCTGATACCAATTGTAAGGATCGAAGACAACCTAAGAGGGGGGGTGAATTAGGTTTTCTAAAACCAGCTAAGATATAGGTCACTCTTTTTTCAGGCCTATCCCTCTTTTCTCAAAGACCACTCAATGGATCAGTATACAAGGAAGCACGGGTGCTTGTGAGATGAAAAAGTGAGCAGTTTATATAGTAAAGCTGTAAATAAAAGTAGAGAAACAAACCAGGCTCCAAACTCAACTAGAGTTTGAACAACACTTTATATAACAAACTACTTCAAGTTGAACAATCTTGCAACCAATATCTTGTGTACAAGGGAAGGATCACTTCCTTCTTGCCCCAAATCACACTTGGTCAAGTAAGGAAGTTTTACAAGCACTCGGATAACCCTCACAATGCTACACTATTGAAGAGACTGTGTCACACTTGAAAAGCTATAAAAAATGCACAAGCTGAGAATACAAATATTCCTTTTGGAGTATTCTAACACTTGAATCACTCACAATCTGATGTAGACTTGATGTGCAAAAGCTCTCTGAGGTAGTTGACTATTTTCCTTTTATAGGAGACCAAGAAATTCCTCAATTAATGCTGTCAACGGATAGAAGCCAACTGAAGAGTCAACTAGCCGTTGGTGCTGTCGGACGTCCGATATTCAGTTTTTATGCGTTCGAACGAGATTAATGAGTTCTGGAAGTTTTCTTGAATCTCTTAGGACGTCCGATCCCCTATCACCAGGCGTCCGAGGGTAAGATGCACACTTGGAAGTTCCTCTTCAATTCCTTCGGACGGCCGATACATCCAATGTATTGCGTCCGAAGTGCAGCAACGCTTGTCGGACGTCTGATACTCAGGTGTTGAGCGTCCGATCGTGATCAGTAATCTTAGAAGCCCTGGCTTGTCTTCTTCGGACGTCCGAGTCTGAGTTCTTCACACGTCCGAAGTTACTCAAAGGATGTCGGACGTCCGATACTCTCCTTTTGTGCGTCCGACATCTTCCACAGCACTTTTCATCCTTTTTGATCTTCTTTTTGCTTTAAGTCCACAGACCTGTTTAGTGTCATTTTTGAAAAGGGTCTCTACAAAAAGTATTAGTAACATCTATTTGTTTTGTAATCATCAAAAGATATGAATTGAGATAAACACTTTCGCCCCTTTAGCCATCAGTTTTCTTCGGTATGATTCGTCCTTCCACAATATCCACAAGTCAGATGAGGCGGTGTGACTTGACTTGCTTGCGAGGTTTCCTTTGATAGTATTTGTCCTACTGGAGCTCCTCGTGACATAGTTGCTTTTGGTTCCTTTATCATGAGTGATGAAGGAAGTGATAGTCTCACTCCATCCACTTCTTTTCTAACTTTGGGTGGTGGTCCAATTTCGGTTAGTGTACCATTAGATACATCTCTTTTCTTCGCTTGAAAGGCTCTCAGTTGGGATTTTGTGTTCTTTACCCTTTGCGCTTTCTCAAGAGCATTACTAAATGTTTCAATCTATGCTGCGGCAAGGGCATTTTGAATTTCTAAATTTAATCTTTGGATAAACTGTCTTATTCTCTTCCGTTCTGTATTTCGTGAATCGTGTTTCGTACTTAGCCACACTCAAAGTTCCTTGTCGAAGTTTTATAAAATCGTCTTCTCTCTTTTCTTGAACAAGTGGAGGGAGAAATTTCTCATTAAACTCTTGTACAAAGTTTATCCAAATTCTTGGAGTTTGATCTTTTTTTCACTTGTTTTTTATAACATTTCACCAGGCTCGAGCCGCTCATTCAAGTTGAAATACAGGAAATGTGACTTATCTTTCCTTCGTGTAATCCAAGGCATTGAATATATTTCTTATATTCTCTAACCAATTCTCAGCCACTTCTAGGTCAGGCCCTCCAGAAAATTTGGGCGCGAAGAATTTCTGAAACCGCTCCAAAGCTCTATCCTCCCCTATCTCTTGGTTTCCACGTTGGTTTCCTTGTCCAACCCTTGGCCCTGTTGAGCTACTAAGAGCTCTGGTACATCCGTCTTGCGAGTTAAAACTAATTCCATTTGGTCATCTCCTCTCCCAGCCCTTGGCTCTGCATTTTGATCAATATCAGACCCATTATCTACTCTTTGATTTCGGGGTTGTCTAGGTTGACGTCCCTTCTGTTGTCCTTTAGTTTCCATGTTCATAGCTAATCTATATGTATATGCATAAATCTCACACTAAACCATAATCGAACTCCACACATACCAGTAACAACTTTAAAAAAAATGAAATCACTTACACAATTAACATTATTACCATACCAATCAAACATAAACTCGAGCTCATTAAATCATAACGCAAGTTACAGTCAAATAAAATTCATACCAAGTCAAAGTCAGTAAATAAAAGTAAACAAGTGGTTATCAAAAGTACAATCATCTCCAAGGCACAAACTCTTAAGTTATACTCCCATCGTCCTACTGCAAAAGGTCACAAGTAGTGCTTCACTAGATTAATTAGAACTACATGATTTCCGTTCCCTAACACGTTCAACTTCAATCCCAACACCAGGATCTTCTGGGCTACGATCTTCTCCACTTGCCACTCTTAATTATTATGCCATCTTAGCCAAACGATTATTGGTTTCCTGTAACTATTCACGTGAACTATCGGTTCATTCGTATTCCCCCACAAATGGAGATCTCAAGTCCTTAGAATTGCCCTTAACTTTTAGATACTCGGGAACAAGAATCCAAAACAAGGTAATTCACAACTCGAGTCGGCCGGTCCCAAGAGTAAATCACCACATTCGAGATTCCTACCCAACATACATATCTAATTTTTTCCAAGTATCAAGATAAAGGTTTTATACCTATCACATCCATGATCCATGGCTTCGCTCTAGAACAACACTTAACCCTTTTCTCATTCATATCATAGGGACTATAACACCACTTGGTCCAAACTCACCTCGCGCAGATACCACGCGAAGCGGTTCTGATTTTCATCCTTACAAGCGGTCACTTAACTTTCAAACCAATCCCACAGTCTGGTATCCTAAACTTTTAAGTCTAGGATACACTACAAAGATTTGAAACCTAAGCTTTGATATCAACTGTGACGCCCCCACTTCTCCCAAGAGCGAACCCAAGGGTATCAGCGGGGCGCCTGCCAAACTCTCGCCAGGACTCAGTACAATCCATAATTCAAAACTAGAAATACTTCAAATAACACTACAAGAAATTTGTCCTTTTGTGACAACATTCTCAATGACAACAGAAAAACTTGTCGCAATTAAGCAAATTCAGTGACAACTTTTGATGTCATCATAGATGACCTCGGGTAGACTCATCATCAGTGACAACACAGGATTAGTCATCACAATATGGGTGGCGTGCAACTGACCTGTATGGCGGAAAATCATCATTGTGATGATTTGGAAATATATTGTCACTGAAATAGGCCCTACAGTGACTACTTACAATGTTGTCACAATCAGGTTATCGGTTCAGATTTAGTGACAACAATTAGTCGTCATTGTTTAAAATACTTATTTCTAACTCACTTTCATTAATTCTACTATGCCACCTTAATTTTTCAATATGGCCCTATATGTTGTAAATAAATTTTATTAATTCTATTCTTGTACCGTATCTTTTACATTTTAGTCCCATATGTGGTAAACTAATTTTATTAACTCTACCACGACACCTTATCCTTTGCAATTTAGCCTCCTATTTGATAAACCAATTTCATTAATTCTATCATGGCACCCTATCCTTTACAATTAGCCTATGTTTTCCATTAGCAAAAACTGGAAGGTATTGTAATAAAATATGTATACATATTTTATAATTGTTCCAAACTTAGTTAATAACTTGTTATGAAGGTAAAAAATATCATAGATTTCCTATCTAGTTTTCTTCACAACATATGGAAAATTAGTGATTAGCATAGTGTGAAAATGGCAGCAAAGAACAATAGAATTTAATATGAAATTTTGTAAAATCCTCACAATTGCATAACTAGAGTTTATTATTAATTACAATAGTCACATTGTTTATGATTTATAAATCGGTACTTATACCAAATATATTTAGTGTTTCATGCAAGTATTAACAAAATATTTTGGTTATTTGATCAACTAAACTGATTGTTAGGTCTTGTCAGATCACAATTCGTACATAATTGATAAAATTATTAAATCAGTATTAAAAATATTTGCATTAAAAGATTTTTTTGAATCATAAACATATTTTTAATAAGCTTTTTTATTTTTTAAACATTATTTTTTCGTAGAGATCCAAAAAAAATTTAGTAAAAATAATTATCCAAAAACGATAAATTTTCATATTCAAAAGTTTTAATACAAAAAATAAAGTTTTAATATAACTTGTGAGCTAAAATCTTAATTTTTAATATAATGCCTAAATAACTTGTGAGATGAAATAAAGTTTTAATAAATAAAGTTTTAATAAAGTCTTAGAGAGCGGGTGAATAATTTTGAAAGAAACGCCGTCGTTTTGGCAGCTGCTAAATAAAAACATTCACAACACTCAGAAAATTTTCAGACATCACTCCTTTGCCTTTCACTCAAAGATTCGAATAGCACCTACATCTACTCCATCGCTTCTTATAGTCCACTATCATCTCGCTGAAATTATCCACAAAATCACTTTAAGTCACCATCCCTAATTTGAGCTACCCAAAAAATTTAGACAGCTTTATTGAACTCGCAGATAGCAAAAATCCCTAGATTGCTGCAGCAATTGCTAGCAAGAATAGAGAAAATTGGCCGTGAATTTTGGGGAAAGCCAGAGTTCGAAAACTGAATCTTAAGAAAAACAAGAGCTAAAGGAGTGAAGGCATAATTTGAGGTAAGTAATCTCATTATTTTCTATCTAATTTCGATATTTCTGTCTAATGTAGTAATACTGATGCAAGTGGAGGTGATAAATTTGTGGAATACGAGGAGGAGGAGGAAGAAGAAGTAGAGGTTGGATTTGGGTCGAGTGGTTTTTTGTTTAGAGGTGGTGGAAATGGTGATAGTTGGCCTTTGCCGTTACCGTGGACTCATTGCTCCAGCCTACCCCTTATGGCTTTGTGGTTACTGATGTTTTAGAGACTGACCACCCCATTATTTATGTCAATTCTATGTTTGAGATGGTCACTGGTTACCGGGCCGAAGAGGTCCTCGGCCGCAATTGGTCAGTCCCCTCTCCTCCTCATTCTTTGCAATTTCCTCCTTTTTTGTGGTTTGCTGTGGTTATTCTTATTTGGGTTTTCTTGAAATGCTTTGAAACTTGTGTCATCTGATTTTTCATGTTGAGTTCTTGTGGTTTGGAGAATTTGGCGGGAAAATATGGTAAAACAGAAGAAAATTTGTTATTGTTTATTGAATAATTAAAAAATTTGGGGGTTAGAGTTTGTGGAGAATTGTCAGCTTATATATATATATATTTCACTTTCTTTGATTGCAAAATTGTTAGCTTTAATAGGGACATTTGCTTGTTAATTTTGCTTAATTTTCTGTTCTAATGTAATTATGTTCTCTGTTTCAGTTTTGGGCTTTTTTGCTGTTAACCTAGTTAGAGTTACTTATTGTTGCCAAGTTCCTTGCTTTTTGGGATGTCATTGGCTATAGGACAGATCAAGGGTACCTTACTTCAAATAGAACAAATTCTGATTATTTTGCTTGCTTAGTTATCAGTTTGTGGTTGATTTTTTTTTTTTGGTGGTAGCTTAATCTTCATGATTTATCAAATGGTTAGATTTGAGGAAATAGTTACAATGTTTAAAAGGGGAAACCTGCTTACATTTAAGAAGGGAAGTCTTGATTGAAAACCTGCTTACATTCAACTTTTAGACGGCAAAAAATCTAGATGTTAATCTATGAATGATATACTATTCTACCACTGTTTCTATTGTTACACATTACTTCATTCTTTGTGCATCCTGCAAGAGAGGTATACTTTTGTAGCAATACTTTTCCATTCTCAGATGTTTAAAAAATGGGTTCTGCATGCAATTTTCGGGGAATGACTGGATCCCAAGGGAAAGAAAAATAATAAATCTGTGTAAACAGCTTTCAAGAGGCTAAAAATGGTTGAGAGTGTTTGAAAACCTCACCGAGAATGGAGTTTACCAAGCTGTTCTACTTTGTAAGTGAATTGATTTTAGTGATGTGCCGTAAAATAGGGAAAATGCTTCTTCCAACCTCTAAGAGCCGAAAACCTTGGGCTCTGACTTCTTTCACGTAACATTTTTAGATTCTTTGCTTGAGGGATGGATGAAAAGCTGTGCTGGAGGCCTTTGTCTCTGTTGTTCAGCTGTTCAAAGTATAGTTAGGAAAGAGTTAGATTTAGAGGTTTTGCTAGGCATAACTTTGAAATGAAGTGGAGAGAGAGCACTTCTTCGTAGTAGGTCATGTATGGTTCACTGTGGTTGATGGGGCTTTGCTACTGTGATGTAAAATATCCATATAGTAACAACTAACATACTACTTTATAAGTTATTTGGTGATCACGGGTTCTTGGTTGACCTGAATTATTTGGTTTTTCTTTTCTTTACTTTTATGCTATTCAGTGGGCTGTAATTGTGTAGTATGCATATTTTTGACTTCTTCAAGTTTTGTTAATGCTTAGATAAGCTTGAATAGGCTTGAATGAGTCCTACTGATTCATAAAATGCTAATATATGTGGGTAGATAGTGACGTAGTAATAAATGTGTACCGGCATCTCTATGGTTAGTGGGACGTAAATGGCAATAATGAGATGGTTGCCACGAGGAATTGGGTTTCATGCTTATTACTATATCATATAGGTTCCTGGTAGCTTTGTTTCAGCAAGACTGAAGTGAATATTTTTCTAATTACCACTATCTCTTTTCAAGTAATTATGCATTTTTTAGAAAAAAAAAGAAAAAAGAGGTGTTCATCATCCATCATGATATCTTTACGTAGGAAAATATGTTATGCTAATGTTAGAAACCTAATAAAACCTAGAAAAGCTTATTTTTCTTAGACTGCTAATTTGTACTATTAGGGTCCCTTCCTCCCCGCCCCTCCTAAAAAAAAATAAAAAAAAAGATATTACAAAAGTCCAAGTTTCGAGCTGATTAAACAAGAAATTTTCCTTTCTGTGATAGTCAGCAAAAATAAGATGTCTAGGCACATGTTGTTTTACGGTAATTACAACGATTGAAGAAAGGATGATGATTGTTCACTTGTTGGTTTTGAACAATATAATTTCGTTTGGTGGAATAGGAAGATTCTAAATTATGTATACTTTTGTTACCTGTGTTTGAAGTAATTTACGAAAGCTTTATTTGTACTTTTCCCCATAGAGTAATGGAGAAAGAAGTAGTTATGGAGAGTTGGCAACAGCTAGAAATGCTAGAACCTCGTTCTAAGACCAAAGATGGTCTAAATTTATTTTGTTTGGCCTTGTAAAATTAGCACATTTTTATGCAGTGAAATATGTATGAAATGCCATTTGATGTTTCAAAATACCACTTGTCTGTGTCGATTTCTTTTTATCCCATTAATGACTCGTCGTTTGCTCCATTATTTCTTTGTAAAATGACATGTCGACTGGTGTTAACAGTAGAAACTCAACACATATTATCAATGGAATAGACATGAATACGAACTGAACTTTTGACTCATTTGGAAACAGCTTCAATGATTAAAGATATCACTGTAGAAGAAATACTTGCATTTACGACATATATTCTAATCCGCCCCCGGCATTATGATAAGCTTGATAGCATGTAATTAACAAAATAAACTCAATTGTTTGCTCCAAGCTGATTAAGAACTTGCAGGAGCAACAATTTGAAACAAGAGGGCTATGTGAGGGTTCGATTGCCCAAATGAAAGAGTTACGCAGATGACAAACTACTATACAGGTGAAGACACAAGTTCCCCACGTCTTCATTCTTTATTGCAAATACTGTTTCATTGAAAAAAATTCTTAGTTATCTGGAAATTTCGTTGTGATACATTAAGAGTGCTGTTGATATCAGAATGCAATGCCTTGGGAATCATTTCAAATGATAAATGGATGGTCTGAAACTTGTTGGTTCTCAGTTTCTTATAATCTGAAGTTGATGTCTTAGCATACTTAAGGCAGTTTATGTTGTCAGTTGCTTATATTCCGAATTTGCTGGCTATGCAAATATGTCTAACAAATAAACTGTTTGGAAATAGTTGATGATGTTCCCTTTATTTTGGTTGAAACTCTATTTTGACTGATTGTTTTACTTCATACCAAGTTGACAGTAGTTGGAGTCTTGTTTTGTATGAATATTCATTCAAATTCAGTATTGTAAGGTTGTAATAGTATATTTTCTAACTACTCTCTTCTAATACATACAATACTTTATTTTCAATGTAGTCCAACTTGATATTGATCATGAGGATGCCGTTGGACATGATGATAGAGATGGTTGAAGTCTAACATTGGTGCTGTAGTCGATGCTTTAGTGTAGAAATCTAGTACTCTATTTTTTGGGAAGGATATGTATTGGCAATTAGTGCTTGAATTGATTATGTGGGATTTGGGACCCAATGTTTTTGGTTTACTTTTGTTTTGATGAATTTATAGATGTTTATGGCCATATACATGAATTTGTGGCTTCATTCTGCGTTAATTTTGTCTTTCGTCAAATTGAATGTTTTGCTATAATTTGTTGGAAATGCTATGGCAATATTGTATTCGTAAAGGTCAATTTCAGCTCTTCAAAATAAAGCTCAGTGACAACCTTCGAAGGTTGTCACTGTAGACTTCAAATTTGTGACGACTTTTGCTATATTTATGACAAAAACATAGGTGAAATACTGACAAGAAAAGTCGTCACAAAATGTGTGACAGCCCCACCTTACCCTAAGGCGAACCAAAGGGTTCGGCGGACCGCCTGCCCAACTCTCGCCAGGACTAACGGTTCGGTATAGAACGAACTAATACATCCCGAAACTTACCAACGCGGGTAAACAAATCAAAATGTTAAAATTACAAAAAAAATAAAATCGAAGTCGGCTATGAATAGTAACCGACCCGTCAGAACCCAACCAAATACCAAGCAAACATTCCCATCTTGAAACTTAGCATTTACAAGCCAAAGTGGCATACAAAAAAATATTCAAAAGTGGATACATGTCTGGTTTGCCAAATCAAAAGGAAAACAGTTCCCAAAAGTACATTTAGGATTTTAATACATGAGCTATACAAAAGATATGTTCAACTAGCTCAATTTGGCAGCCATTTGTCAAATCCAGTCCAAAAGTATTTATTTTCCTGTAAGGAAAACAAAAAGGAACAGAAAGGGGTGAGCTTGCGCTCAATGAGGTACCAAACATATAGCAGAAAAATCATGGCATTTTACACTTAACAAATCAGATACACATGCCAGATGTAAAGTAAAGTAACTAATGATTCACATAGGAAGGATACAGGTGGCTCTCAGGAGCCAGCTTTCCAGCGCAGTACTTGATCCAAGCCGGTTGACTCTCCGTCAACGTATATAGAACCAACGTCCGTAGACCCCACTTTACACCGAATCCCGTTCACCAAACACCCCTTTACCGGGCCCGCTCACCGCAAACGAACAGAAATGGTAATACTCGAGTATACCGGAATCAAGGGTCTCAATACCCAAAGATCCGAAAACAGACTACCGTGGTTCGTTATCTAATCGTCCAGGCCCTTGCCGGCCCGACTCGAATAACTTAGCCACAGGATTTGAGCTCATAGGTCACAGAAATCCGAACAGATGCAGACACAGATAACAGATTCAAATTTTGCATAGTAAATTGGCATATGAACAGACAAGAGAACGAGTGTGATAAAGTACACCCTCGTCTCAAACAAATTAAACAGATTGCAGAGCAGAAATCAAGTTAAACAGCAATGGAGGGGAGTGGTACACTCACCGATTCAAGTACAGATACCTCAAAAGTTTTCACTTCGGATTGGCTTTAATCGCCAAGAAAGCCTAAAATAATCAAAATAAACCAATTGAAGGTTTCATATCCAAAATCGAGTGAACGGAATGCACAAGTGAGGCTCGACTACACGTCGTACGCCTTGCCAAATAAATAGTAATGCAAGGGTAGAAAACATGATTTTCTTGGAAACGAAAAGGTAACATGAAGACCTAAGCGCAAACAACCCAAAAGCCCTTCGCTCAAATCACAAGTAAATCCAACTAGCCTTTAAGTAAAATTTCGGCAGCATATCCCTTGTGTTTACCTATTTTCCAGCCATCATGGCTTCATTAATTCCTCAAATCAGTCTCAACATCTCACACAAAATTCATCTCATTTCCCAAAAGCCGTTCACTAGGCTCAAAGTAGTACAAGTACAAAAGTTAGCTAGGAAATTACCGGAATGAAAACAATCCCTAAAACATGCAAACAAATACAAGGAGACTCGATAACGAGTCATAAACCAATGTCAAATATGACCCCAATAGGGTTCCATAAACATATACAAACATTAAAGAAACCAGAAAATTCGAACATGCAATTAACTTTGGCCCTGCAAAAAAAACAGGTTTTGACTTTCCTTTGCGGTAATAGCACCAAATGTACTACGATTATCGGATGAGGGTGCAAGACCCACCATTTCGAAGCTAAACGACAGGGCTACAACTTCCCAGAAGGTCACTCAACCCAGTTTTGAGTGCAAACAGGTAAAAAATGCAAGATACTTCATCAACAACGTAAAACAGATTCACCAAAATGCATTCTAGCGGAAACATCATAACTCAGGCTCTACAAGTCCAAATCCAGAAATTCCAAAACCAGCTGAAAGCTAAGAAACAGGGCTAAATTTCATTAGAAGGCCTCAACAACCAAGTCGGAATCAATTCCAGCCAAAACAACCAATTACAGTCGCAAATCCCAATTTCGGGTAAAACCAGAACAGCAATAGTAATTTCGAATTTTCTCACTCTACGCTACTCCGATTGACCTGAAATTTTGTAGGCACCTCTAAAATGTCATTACCTACAACTTTCATTTTTTAAGCCTAGGCCAATTCGGCCTCTATCTAGGACCAAAAATTTCGGACAGAATGAAGAACCAAGAACCCTAATTTTCCAGAATTTCTTCCAAAACAGAAATTGATTGCAATTGTCCACTTTTTCCACCTTCTCGATGCCTTATATACCATTTCCAATCATCATATATAGCCACACAATCATGTTCATATTAAAACAGAAAAATCCCCAAAAATAATAAAAGTTCATCAATTCAACCACAACTCAAGATATAACCCATAAATTTGCATCTTATACAACCACTAAGCATGATTTAAGCATCAAATAAGGGAGGAGGGTGGTTCTTCATGACTTACCTTTAAAACAAGAGAGAAAGAGCTATGGGTCACCTCAACCTTCCAAATAACTTCACCAATCACCTCAAAATCACTAAGTGAAGAGGTTTTATGGAACAAAAGTAAGACTAAGTAGTTGTTTTGATGATTTGGAGCAAGATGAAATTAAGAACTTGGAGAGTTTTTTTTCTTCTTCTTGTCAAGAGAGGTTCGGCCACAAGCTTGGAAGAAATAGAAGATTTTTAGTCAATTTTTGGGTTTATGTAATAAATGGTAAAAGGATAAATAGTAAGTCAAATTGAAGATGGAATCTCTAAGTGACACATGTCACTTTCATTAATTACTTGCCTAACTTTTGTCTCTCTCACACCAACCACTTGGTAACCTCTAAATATCTCATAACACCCGATAAAATAATTCCAGTATCCAAAACTTAACCTAGTTGGCCGAAATTTTCCGAACTTTTCGCACTAGTGGGTCCCACGTCCGGTATACGTTCTTAATTTCTCAAAATCTATTCGATACTAGAAAAATCATCTAAAAACTATACCTGCTCCTTAAAATTATATAAAAAAATTTTCTAATCACGAAAATGCAGAAAACAAGCCATGAAAAATTCTAAAACCTAGAAAATGAAAATTACGGGTTCTCACAAAATGATACCCATTAGTGATGACTTTTTTCTCATCATTGAATAACAAGATTCTGTGACGACTTTTAAAAGATTGTCACATTGACCCATTTGTGATATAGAATCTGTGACAATTATGTGACAATGGAAAAAGTCATCACTATATCCATATAATGACAACTTCTTGGCTTTCAGTGACGACTTTTTGTTGTCACAAAAGGCCGATTTTCTTGTAGTGTAACTTCAATATATATATTTAAAGTACTCCAAAACACTTCATACTTACAATTAGTCAGCTCTCAAACTTAATACAACCCAAAAGAATATTTACTATTGCCATCTGTTGTAATACAACTTAAAGTTTTCCCCAAAAGAAAACAATCTAGCATTATTCACGAGCACTTTTGGTCTCGAACCCTGTTAAGGAAAACAAAACGTGGAATGAGCTACACAGCCCAGTGAGGTTCCAAGACACTCTAGTAGTTCTAATAAATCAAGTAATTTGAGCATACCCAATGTATGATTTAAGGTTGCACATTGGCACATTAACATGAGACAGTAATCATTGTACGAGTAATTTGAGCATATCACAGGTATGGCTCAGGGTCGCACGTTGGCACATTAGCATGAAACAGTTATCATTATGTAAAATAAACACACATTGAAGGATACGGTGTTCCAGTGGAACCATTTCGGTTAACTGCACCTTATAACTTCAGAATCCCCTCGGTTTGTCTGGCCATCACCTTATCCCTCCAGTGGTAGTACTCGAGTATACCGAAACGGTGTCCCATGGCTCCAACCTACCCGACTGAGCCCAGTCCTGGCTCGAGTAGGTCAGTAACCAAGGGTAGGGCCCAGTTCAGCTTAGAACTTACAACATGCACAAGTAATCAAGTAAATTGGTAAACGGTAAAAATTTATCAATTTTGTAGGTCGAGTGAGATGAAGTACACATTCGCCGTAAAACTGTGGAAAAGTTCATGTGAACACGTAATTTACGGTAATCACATAATCAAATAGTCAAGTAATCAAGTAAGCAGGTAATCAAGTAAATTCTTAAACAGTGAACGGTAAACGGTACGATAGACGGTAAATAATCTCGATTAACGGTAAGATTTATCATTTTAGTAGGTCGAGTGAGATAAAGTACATACTCGCCTTAAAACAGTGGAAAAGTTCATAGGAGCAGTTATCGGTAACACTTAAAAGTTAAACACATAATGACCATGGAGTAAACATGTCGTAAAACTATTCAAGTAACGCACTCCTATATGGAACACTCACCAATTCAAAACAAGTGAGTAAGTGTTCAAACAAGTGTTTAGGCGTCCACTTCGAGTTCCTCTTGAAGGTTCCCTTGAGCGCCTGAGCAAATAACAATCAACTATTACACACTATCGCTTAAAACCCCTACTTATCGAGAAAGATTGCACTCGTGCACAATCTAAGAAAATATCACAAAAATGAGCCTCAATTACTCGTAAATCGAGGTTTAAAGGTGGGGTTTAAAACTCAAGTAAAAAAATGATTTTTACCTTTAAAATCATTGGATGGAAACAAGTAGGTATGAAACCATGTAAATAAATTTCCAGACGAACGATCGAAGTCGGACGTGATGATGCCACGTCACAATCTGGCCAAGAACTGGCTGAATATCCGGCCGGATTTCTGGCCTGATTCGAGGCAGTGAAGAAACCCAATTTTTTTTTTCAAATCTCACCATCAATCTGGCCAACTATCTGGCCAAGAACTGGCCAGATATACGGCCAGATTCTATGAAATTATTCCCGCTCGGATTCTTTTCAAAATGGCCAAAATTTATCAAGTTTAGGGTATTCTTTGGAAAATCATAACTCACTCTCTGAAAGTCCAAAATTGGAAAATTTGGTACTGTTGGAAACTACTTCCAAAGTACTAAAAGTTCCAAGTAAGTACTTTTCCATGATTCCAATTGGAAGACATTCAAATTTTGGGTCCAAGATGTTGTCTTGGAATACCAAGACAGATTTGGGTTGATTTTCGGCAAAGTTTGGAAATTCGAAAAAATTCACACAATGTGAATTAGCCTCTAAAATTTGGAAATCAATTAGAGTTACAATCAAAGTTTAAAAAATGACAAGCAGAACAAGATTTGGAGTTTCGAGCACCAAGATAGAGTGGCTCAAAGTTGCCGAAAAAGTGAGACTGTTAGGCTAATTTTCAGGTTGAAATCACGAACTTTGGGACTTTGGTTGGGCATCGAAATGGACTCGGAATGGCACCAAATTTGGTAGTAGTACACTTCCATATAAGGGCTATTCCTCTGTCAATTTTTATAGAGAAATCCATTCGGGAAGTGGGTTAACAAAGTCACTAAAGTTCCAATTTTCCAAGGCAAAGCTGCCTTGTACTTCCATTTCCCTTTTTTTTTAAAACATTTGGCCAACGAATCATTTCAAACATGGTCCATTTTTGAAGACAAATGTCTAAGAAATATCCGAGATACATTTGGTAGGTGATTAACACCAAGAATTTCAAGATCACAAGTCCCAATTCAAAAAGAGTCATTCAACTAGCCAAAAAGAGGGTTTTTCATCACTGAGTCAGTTTTGAAATTCAGCCACAACTCACTCAATTCAACTTATAATTGAGTGTGGTTTGTGGAATTGAAATCTAAATTCATAAGGCTACAATTGCTCAGAAGGAATTGTTTTAAAATTCTATTCACAACTAGCTCATAATTGAGCATAAGTCGCAGCTCAAAACAGGGCTTCCAGTACAGATGAGAAACAAAACAGGTAAATTTACAAGGTTGGTATGGCTCACTCAGGTGGAATCAGGCCTTGAATTTTATATCATTGGAAAAATCGAAATGTCTAGTTTCTAGTGCCACAAACGGAACTCAATTTTGACATCGGAGCAAAAAGTTATGGCCGAAACAAAAACACTGCCAGACCACCCTGGACACCCGTTTCCAGCTTTGACAAATTTTCGAAATCTCAACATTCACTCATCGAAATCACGTAAATTTTTGAGGAAACTTTATACACAACCTATATTACACATTTACATCAAAAACAAGTCAATTGGATCACAAGAAAGTACACCAAAGTGCACGGTAATGGTAGTGGCAGAAACGGTAAAAATTTCCTTTTCACTTCCTTTGAGCTATCTTCCACAAAACAACTTATTTTCACTAGATTAAACACTAATCCAACATAAATAATATCAAATCCCATCAAATCAGTTCATCAAGACAATGTGGGATTTCATAGAGCCCACTCACAAGATTTCCAACAATATAAAGCTACCCATGTGAATCTATGAACTCATAAGTGCAATATAACTTTCATAAATCAAGAATTAAGGGGTTGATCGTTGTATACCTTCTTAGATGATTAAGGCAGAAAATTTTGGTTACTTTAAGCTCTAGAAATACCGTGAGATGAAGCTCCTTTCCTAGCTTAGCTTGATCACCAAGTGACTTGCAAGTTGTGTGTAAATTTTGAGATGATTTGGGTGAGTTTTGAGTGATGAAATGAAAAAGAATTTTGGTGGTTTCTTCCACCTTGTTGGTCGGCTGTCTTGAGTGAAGAGAGAGAGAGAGAGAGAGTTGTGCTGAAAATAAAGCTTCCTTGAGAAGCTTAAATGTATGGCCAAAAGTGTCCCTAAAGTCAACTAGGAATAGTGCGCGTTCGCGCGCGTTTCGTGCCCGATTCCTCTCAGGTTCGTTTCACTTGTGCACTAAACCTCTAATGCACTTCCAATCATACTATTATTATTCACTCTTAATAGTCTAAAAATAAAGGTCAAAAGTCCCTCAATTAATCGCGCGTGCAAAAACGCGTACTCGCGATTTGTGCGTGATAAAGTGGAATTTTCAAGAAATTCTTATAACGATAGTATCACTAACTAATAATTGAACACTTAAACATAAAAATACCTATTTCAAGACTAATGTACAAGTGTCCAATTTTCCAAGTTTATTGTATTCTCGAATCGATTATTGACTCCAAATACATATTCACTATTCTCACTTAACGAGTTTTCAAAAATTAAATTTTGAAACGAGTCATTTTAAAAATATAAGTAAGTCATAGTTCCATGGAATTGAGTATAAAGAGATTGGAATAAAATATTCAGATAAAACGGGTGAGTAAATAATTAATTAAGCCAGTAAAATAAAATAAAATATGAAAAATTCGGGTCCTCACAGATTCAATGTCTATAAATTCTAGGAAATTGGTAAATTTGACTGAAAATTCTGCCCTGCACAAGTAAACTTAGGAATGTTGAAGTAGCTTATGGCTCAATTGGGACTAACTTATGAACTAAATCTCTTTGAGGTGTCTTCTAAAGATTATTCGGATTTGAAATCCAGTTTTTAACAAGCCAAGTTGTGTGAATTTTTGATATTTATAACTCAAGTTATGATTTTTCTAAAGAAAGGGCATAAGTTAGGGTTTTTGTGCATACTAGGGTTTTGGTGTGTGTTTTTGTGTGCATTTTGGTAGTTTGATTGTGAGAACTTGTAAAATCCCTCATATTTTCTTAACAATTCCCTTTTATTTGGAATCCATTATTTTACAATAGCTTTATTACTCATTCACTTCCTCAATTTTTACAATTAATCATAGAACCAAGGGTTTTCCCTTTACTTTCATTGTTAAGGTAAACTAGGGTTTTTTATGTGTTTTGGTAGTGTGATTACTCGGTACGGAGTGTGTACTAAATTTGGCTGTTAAGAGTGAGTTTTAGATAAGAAAAAGTGTGTGATTAGAAGTGAGAACAATAAGTTAGTGAATCATAAGATAAAACCCTAGTACACGCGATTTAAGGAAAATCGGTTTGAACCGACGGGTACCATTCGCTACCGATGGAATACACCACTTGACCACTACTTTATTACCCTAATCTCCTTGTTTTAGTTGAGCTAATTAGCTCTTAATTAACCCTTAAGTCAGCCACCATTATTGACTAAGGAAAAGAGAGATATTTTGGTGAAAATATTTGTGATTAAGCCATTTGTCAAAAATTCAACCAAGGTCTTGACCAAGACATTTTCCTTTCTTCTCATCTTTATCATTTTTCTTCATTTTTCTTCATTTTTCTTCATTTTTCTTCATTTTTCTTCATTTTTCTTCATCTTGGTCGTGACTTATGAGAGGAAAAAGAAAAGAGTGAAAACGATTTCATTCCATCTTGATTTCTAGCTTAGGTGAGTGAAAACCAAAAATCTAAACCGATTAACCTCTAAATTGGGAGCTTAGGAAGCTCGGTGTGCTAAAGTTTTTGAAAGGAAAGGTGAAGGATTTCTCTTGCAAGCATCTTAGAGAGGTATTATGGCTGTCTTCCTTTATCTCTTCCTTACTCTTGCTTACATTTGTTTAGAGAGCATATGATGTCTATAATCTTGGATAGGGTGTTGGGATAGTGTTGTAGGACATGAATGAACATTTTCTACTTTGGTTTCATCAAATTCCAGTTTTAAGGATTGAAACTACCGTGTTCTGACCAGCATCATTCATCTATGTTAGAAGCCGAATTAGGCTTAGGTTGTAAGAAATGATGTTATATAGCAGCCTGTAAAATTGCAGCTCGATCGGAGTACTGTAGCATGTGAAATGAGCGAAATACCCATGACTGCCAAAAGCCTCATTTCGTGGACAGTTTTGAGATTTTACAAGTTTGGCTTCATTTTTCACCTTGATTCGTATCAAATCAGCCTTTGGCCAAAACACAAAAATTTTATCCCTATGTTTCAGATTTTCAACGCATCTGAAAACACCTCAAACGGAATTGTGTAACTTGAGTTATTGCCATTTGAATTCAGTACTAACAACCAGACTGACCATGAACTTCTGGTTCTGTAATTTGCAAATTCGACCTAGATCAACTGTGAGCTGGGTTAAGTTATCTTCATGAAAGTTGTAACCCTTTGTCTTAGCTTAGAAACTGTATCAGGTGCACCCGAATCCGATAAACATTGCTCCAGTTGTGACCAAAATGCTATAAGATGTCAAATCTGCTGTTTAGTTTTTTGTCTTCAAAACTGATTTCCGATTGTATTATTACACTTGTGTTGTAATTGGATGATTTTGGAGCCTAATTGAAGGGCTATGTTAGTAACATTACTTGTGTGTGATTGTGGGGCTGAATTGAGAAAAACAAGGGAGCCATAAATGGCTGGACAAATAGCTAAATATAAAGGGCATGCCACCCAAATTTTCACTCGAGGACTAGGTGTGTGTACTTGTGATTCGAGCAAAGAATTAAGGTTGAATTGAATTTGAATTATCTAGGTTATTCGAGTTCTCTTTCATAGAGGTATATAAGCTAGAATTCAGCCAAAACTCGTACCCTTGGAAAAATCAATAGAAATGCGTTTTTCTCGTCTTTGCGACTCAAATGTGAATTCCAAAGTTTAGTTGCTTCTTTAGCAACACCAAAAGAGCGAGTCTGAATTTTCTAGAGTTTGATACGTAACATGAATCCTATCTAAATAAGTTTCATTTACTTGATCTTCTTGAAGCGAAACTCTTATGTTTCAAACCCTAGTTGATTTCAAGCTTTTAAATGATATTGTATCGCAGATTTGGACTCCAACCAAGGAGTTATACCTGAATGTGATTTTTGACAAGCACTAAATCTTTGGTGAGTGCTTCCAAATACATGATTGAACTTGATACTTGATTAAATTCTTTATCAACGTGATCGGATAAGATTTGCTTGGTTTGGTTGGGTAAGTGTGCACTTTATCCACTTGACCTAACTCAACTAAACACTTGATATCTCATTCATGCTTGTACAAGTGACTTGATTTGCATTGACCTGTGCTTGTATTTGTACTTGTGCTTGATTTGTAAGTACTGAGCGGCAGTATGTATCACACTCGATACGAGTAGGAGGTACCTCTCATTCCCATCTCCATGCTTTTCTCTTGACTAAGTCGATTGGTCATCAGCTATAGTGACTACTTGGGAACCCAAACCCCACTGGCTAGTTAATCCAGTCGAGCCGGCAAGGGCTTGGTCGATTAGATAACAAACCATGGGTATCTAGTGTTGTCGAATGGAGTGCTATCTCCTCGGCTAATCGGTATGCTCGAGTATTACCACCAGTGTTTAGTTGGTGTTCGGGCCCAGTAAGGGGGTTGAATGGTGGACGGATTGGTGTTAAGCGAAGTACTATTGGATTGGTTACTTTACTTGAAAGTTGACAGAGTGTCAACTAATACTTTATCAAGCTTTGGTGAAGCAATGGAAATTTGGCTCCTGAGAGCCATCTGTATCCTTATACTTTGATTGTTATTCGTAGCGTTATTGTTTCTTTTAGAAAAAGAATTTTACAGTCGGTCATTTTGAGATTTCCTATTTGAAATGTTATTGCTCACTTTTATGAACTTGTTATACTCGCTGTTTTGCCACGTTGATACTTGTACTTTTGATTAATAATCAACTTGCTATTTGGAATCTCACTGGGCTTTTAGCTCATTCCACACCATTTGTTTTCCTTACAGGGGATACGAGCGAGGCTTGAGAGTTGTACAGGCTAGCGTAGTCTAATTTTTGGATTGTGCAATTGCACTCGCTCTAGCACCCGACTAGGGTAGATTGTATTTGGGTTGTAAACACTTTAATGTATTTGGGCGTGTATAAGCTTTGTAGCTGGATTTGAGCATCATTGTATATGTTAAGTTTGAAATTGTTGTTTCATTTCTTTTCCATGGTCGTGATATCTTTTCTCAAGTTAAGCGTGAGTGAGTCCTGGTAAGACTTGCGTGGGCGGTCCGCTAAAACCTGGGGTACGCCCTAGGGAGAGGTGGGGTCGTCATAAATGGTATCAGAGCTCTTATCAATCTCGTGCCGGGAGAGGGTTTTTGGATTGTGAGGATTGGCTTGTTAAGTGTGGAACCAATGTCTATTGTTGGGGACCTTAGATATGTATGTTGGGTAGGAATCTGAAAAGTGGCTGATTTTGTTTTGGATTCCGGTACCCGAGTACCAAAGAGTGATACCTTTTTGATCAGTTGATATCCTGAATAATATTAGGATAAGTCTGGATGGCGAAATCCAAGGCACGGGGGATCCGAATAGACTGGACTTGGGATATATTGAACATATTAGTGGGAATTGGGACCCTTAGTATTCCAGTGTACGTACTTAGGTGTACTTCTTCAAGTTTTGATTAAGTGTAGTGCTTGAGCAATAGTTAGGGTAAATGTCCCATAGGATATGGATTGCTATGATATGTATATGTTATTTTCAATGTGTTCTATTATTTTTCATTTTATGATTTGAAAATGCTTTATTGAACTTTATAGCTACTTTATATTGCTTATACTTATATAGGCTATTGTCCAAAAGAGGTATGGAGGGTAGGCGGAGTCAAGGACGTGGAACTACCCGAGGACGCGGTTCTAGCCATGGCCGTGGGGCTAGACAGGCACAAGAACCAGTACGGGAACCGAGAGAGGAGAGAGGTGAAACGGTTGAGCCACAACCTGGACCCCCAGTTGAAGGGGGGGACCAAGTAGCAACGGCAATTCAGCAAATAACCAATATACTTGCTCGATTAGTAGAGCAGCAAGGTCAAGCCCTTGTTAATCAACCTAGGAATCCTGAAATGGGGCAAGATAGGGCCCTAGAGAGATTCCAAAAGTTTTCTCCTCCTAAATTCCTGGGAGGGCCAGACCCTGAGGGAGCTGAGAGGTGGTTGGAAACAATGATAAATATATTCGCTGCTTTAAACTATGCAGAGGATAGACAGGTGCAGTTTTCTATCTTCCAGTTTGAGGGACCAGCTAGAGCCTGGTGGAATGTGATAAGGGCTAAGTGGGAGAGACAGGGTATAGCATGGACATGGGTGAATTTTGTACGGGAGTTTAACGAGAAATATCTCCCACCAATAGTCCAGGAGAAGAGGGAGGACGATTTTATTAAGCTCCGTCAAGGAACCCTAAGTGTATCTGAGTATGAGACTCAGTTCATTAAACTATCCAAGTTTGCTCCCGAATTAATAGCTACGGAGCAAAGGAGAGTAAGGAGGTTTGTACAGGGACTCAATGTGGAAATACAGGAGGCCTTAGCGGCGGCACAAATTAATACTTTTACTGAGGTTCTGGAGAAAGCCCAGAGAATAGAAATTTCCAGGGCACAAGTAAGGGCTTTTCATGCAAAACAGAGGGGTGTGCTGAGTGAAAGTCAAGGGTAGAAACAAGGTGATCTTGGTATGCCACCCTCTAAGGTGGGTCGAGGAGATGGTGGTGAGCAAATTGCGGGGACACCTAAGGAAGTTACTGCAAGAGGAGCCCCAGGTGGAAGAGGATAAGCAAGGGGTGCCTCGCAGGGAGGTCAGACCTCAGCCCCTCGAGTAACTTGTGGGTACTGTGGGAAATCTAATCATATCGAGGATAATTGCTGAAGAAAAGCTCGAAAGTGCTTAAGGTGTGGAAGTACTGAGCATCAGATCGCCAATTACCCCCTGATTAGTGATGCTTAGTTGGCTGGCAAATCAAGTTCTAAACAACTGAATGTAGGAGGGGATAAACCTAGAGTGCCAGCCAGAGTGTATACCTTAGACCACCAAGGTCCGATTCATGTTTTTCATTGTCTGGCTAAAAGTTTGGCTAATGGTGAGACTTGGCAGCTAGAGAGGGACATGCGAGAAAAATACCCTGAGCTATTTTCGAATAAATGTATGAATTTCGAGGATGAAATTCTTTTAAGGGAAAGAGAGTGTGAGACTCCGAAATTTTACTTGTCTTTATAGCTCTTATTTGAACTTACTTGCCTTAGATTCTTGGTTGTTTTAATGGTTGAATTTGAGCCAAGGGAGTGAATTTTGTTAAGAAAAGTTTCATAATCTCAAGTTGTTAGAAAATCTAGAAATTTTCGCAGGAGGCTCTGCGCAACTTTGGGAAATTGGCTATAACTTCTTATAGGAAAGTCGGAATTGAGTTCCGTTTGTTGCGTTTGAAACTAGACTCAGAGGGCTTCCTACGGTGTAAAATTTAGAGTTTGATTCAATGTCTATAAATTCTAGGAAATTGGCAAATTTGACTGAAAATTCTGCCCTGCACAAGTAAACATAGGAATGTTGTAGTAGCTTATGGCTCAATTTGGACCAACTTATGAACTAAATCTCTTTGAGGTGTCTTCTAAAGATTATTCGGATTTGAAGTCCAGTTTTTAACAAGCCAAGTTGTGTGAATTTCTGATAATTATAACTCAAGTTATGATTTTTCTAAAGGAAGGACATAAGTTAGGGTTTTTGTGCATACTAGGGTTTTGGTGTGTGTTTTTGTGTGCATTTTGGTAGTGTGATTGTGAGGACTTGTAAAATCCCTCATATTTTCTTAAAAATTCCCTTTTATTTGGAATCCATTATTTTACAATAGCTTTATTACTCATTCACTTCCTCAATAGTTACAATTAATCATAGAACCAAGGGTTTTCCCTTTACTTTCATCGTTAAGGTAAACTAGGGTTTTTTATGTGTTTTGGTAGTGTGATTACTCGGTACGGAGTGTGTACTAAATTTGGCAGTTAAGAGTGAGTTTTAGATAAGAAAAAATGTGTGATTAGAAATGAAAATAATAAGTTAGTGAATCATAAGATAAAACCCTAGTACACGCGATTTAAGGAAAATCGGTTTGAACCGACGGGTACCATTCGCTACCGATGGAATACACCACTTGACCATCACTTTATTGCTCTAATCTCCTTATTTTAGTTGAGCTAATTAGCTCTTAATTAACCCTTAGTCAGCCACCATTATTGACTAAGGAAAAGAGAGATATTTTGGTGAAAATATTTGTGATTAAGCCATTTGTCAAAAATTCAACCAAGGTCTTGACCAAGACATTTTCCTTTCTTCTCATCTTTATCATTTTTCTTCATTTTTCTTCATTTTTCTTCATTTTTCTTCATTTTTCTTCATTTTTCTTCATCTTGGTCGTGACTTATGAGAGGAAAAAGAAAAGAGTGAAAACGATTTCATTCCATCTTGATTTCTAGCTTAGGTGAGTGAAAACCAAAAATCTAAACCGATTAACCTCTAAATTGGGAGCTTAGGAAGCTCGGTGTGCTAAAGTTTTTGAAAGGAAAGGTGAAGGATTTCTCTTGCAAGCATCTTAGAGAGGTATTATGGCTGTCTTCCTTTATCTCTTCCTTACTCTTGCTTACATTTGTTTAGAGAGCATATGATGTCTATAATCTTGGATAGGGTGTTGGGATAGTGTTGTAGGACATGAATGAACATTTTCTACTTTGGTTTCATCAAATTCCAGTTTTAAGGATTGAAACTACCGTGTTCTGACCAGCATCATTCATCTATGTTAGAAGCCGAATTAGGCTTAGGTTGTAAGAAATGATGTTATATAGCAGCCTGTAAAATTGCAGCTCGATCGGAGTACTGTAGCATGTGAAATGAGCGAAATACCCATGACTGCCAAAAGCCTCATTTCGTGGACAGTTTTGAGATTTTACAAGTTTGGCTTCATTTTTCACCTTGATTCGTATCAAATCAGCCTTTGGCCAAAACACAAAAATTTTATCCCTATGTTTCAGATTTTCAACGCATCTGAAAACACCTCAAACGGAATTGTGTAACTTGAGTTATTGCCATTTGAATTCAGTACTAACAACCAGACTGACCATGAACTTCTGGTTCTGTAATTTGCAAATTCGACCTAGATCAACTGTGAGCTGGGTTAAGTTATCTTCATGAAAGTTGTAACCCTTTGTCTTAGCTTAGAAACTGTATCAGGTGCACCCGAATCCGATAAACATTGCTCCAGTTGTGACCAAAATGCTATAAGATGTCAAATCTGCTGTTTAGTTTTTTGTCTTCAAAACTGATTTCCGATTGTATTATTACACTTGTGTTGTAATTGGATGATTTTGGAGCCTAATTGAAGGGCTATGTTAGTAACATTACTTGTGTGTGATTGTGGGGCTGAATTGAGAAAAACAAGGGAGCCATAAATGGCTGGACAAATAGCTAAATATAAAGGGCATGCCACCCAAATTTTCACTCGAGGACTAGGTGTGTGTACTTGTGATTCGAGCAAAGAATTAAGGTTGAATTGAATTTGAATTATCTAGGTTATTCGAGTTCTCTTTCATAGAGGTATATAAGCTAGAATTCAGCCAAAACTCGTACCCTTGGAAAAATCAATAGAAATGCGTTTTTCTCGTCTTTGCGACTCAAATGTGAATTCCAAAGTTTAGTTGCTTCTTTAGCAACACCAAAAGAGCGAGTCTGAATTTTCTAGAGTTTGATACGTAACATGAATCCTATCTAAATAAGTTTCATTTACTTGATCTTCTTGAAGCGAAACTCTTATGTTTCAAACCCTAGTTGATTTCAAGCTTTTAAATGATATTGTATCGCAGATTTGGACTCCAACCAAGGAGTTATACCTGAATGTGATTTTTGACAAGCACTAAATCTTTGGTGAGTGCTTCCAAATACATGATTGAACTTGATACTTGATTAAATTCTTTATCAACGTGATCGGATAAGATTTGCTTGGTTTGGTTGGGTAAGTGTGCACTTTATCCACTTGACCTAACTCAACTAAACACTTGATATCTCATTCATGCTTGTACAAGTGACTTGATTTGCATTGACCTGTGCTTGTATTTGTACTTGTGCTTGATTTGTAAGTACTGAGCGGCAGTATGTATCACACTCGATACGAGTAGGAGGTACCTCTCATTCCCATCTCCATGCTTTTCTCTTGACTAAGTCGATTGGTCATCAGCTATAGTGACTACTTGGGAACCCAAACCCCACTGGCTAGTTAATCCAGTCGAGCCGGCAAGGGCTTGGTCGATTAGATAACAAACCATGGGTATCTAGTGTTGTCGAATGGAGTGCTATCTCCTCGGCTAATCGGTATGCTCGAGTATTACCACCAGTGTTTAGTTGGTGTTCGGGCCCAGTAAGGGGGTTGAATGGTGGACGGATTGGTGTTAAGCGAAGTACTATTGGATTGGTTACTTTACTTGAAAGTTGACAGAGTGTCAACTAATACTTTATCAAGCTTTGGTGAAGCAATGGAAATTTGGCTCCTGAGAGCCATCTGTATCCTTATACTTTGATTGTTATTCGTAGCGTTATTGTTTCTTTTAGAAAAAGAATTTTACAGTCGGTCATTTTGAGATTTCCTATTTGAAATGTTATTGCTCACTTTTATGAACTTGTTATACTCGCTGTTTTGCCACGTTGATACTTGTACTTTTGATTAATAATCAACTTGCTATTTGGAATCTCACTGGGCTTTTAGCTCATTCCACACCATTTGTTTTCCTTACAGGGGATACGAGCGAGGCTTGAGAGTTGTACAGGCTAGCGTAGTCTAATTTTTGGATTGTGCAATTGCACTCGCTCTAGCACCCGACTAGGGTAGATTGTATTTGGGTTGTAAACACTTTAATGTATTTGGGCGTGTATAAGCTTTGTAGCTGGATTTGAGCATCATTGTATATGTTAAGTTTGAAATTGTTGTTTCATTTCTTTTCCATGGTCGTGATATCTTTTCTCAAGTTAAGCGTGAGTGAGTCCTGGTAAGACTTGCGTGGGCGGTCCGCTAAAACCTGGGGTACGCCCTAGGGAGAGGTGGGGTCGTCATAAATGGTATCAGAGCTCTTATCAATCTCGTGCCGGGAGAGGGTTTTTGGATTGTGAGGATTGGCTTGTTAAGTGTGGAACCAATGTCTATTGTTGGGGACCTTAGATATGTATGTTGGGTAGGAATCTGAAATGTGGCTGATTTTGTTTTGGATTCCGGTACCCGAGTACCAAAGAGTGATACCTTTTTGATCAGTTGATATCCTGAATAATATTAGGATAAGTCTGGATGGCGAAATCCAAGGCACGGGGGATCCGAATAGACTGGACTTGGGATATATTGAACATATTAGTGAGAATTGGGACCCTTAGTATTCCAGTGTACGTACTTAGGTGTACTTCTTCAAGTTTTGATTAAGTGTAGTGCTTGAGCAATAGTTAGGGTAAATGTCCCATAGGATATGGATTGCTATGATATGTATATGTTATTTTCAATGTGTTCTATTATTTTTCATTTTATGATTTGAAAATGCTTTATTGAACTTTATAGCTACTTTATATTGCTTATACTTATATAGGCTATTGTCCAAAAGAGGTATGGAGGGTAGGCGGAGTCAAGGACGTGGAACTACCCGAGGACGCGGTTCTAGCCATGGCCGTGGGGCTAGACAGGCACAAGAACCAGTACGGGAACCGAGAGAGGAGAGAGGTGAAACGGTTGAGCCACAACCTGGACCCCCAGTTGAAGGGGGGGACCAAGTAGCAACGGCAATTCAGCAAATAACCAATATACTTGCTCGATTAGTAGAGCAGCAAGGTCAAGCCCTTGTTAATCAACCTAGGAATCCTGAAATGGGGCAAGATAGGGCCCTAGAGAGATTCCAAAAGTTTTCTCCTCCTAAATTCCTGGGAGGGCCAGACCCTGAGGGAGCTGAGAGGTGGTTGGAAACAATGATAAATATATTCGCTGCTTTAAACTATGCAGAGGATAGACAGGTGCAGTTTTCTATCTTCCAGTTTGAGGGACCAGCTAGAGCCTGGTGGAATGTGATAAGGGCTAAGTGGGAGAGACAGGGTATAGCATGGACATGGGTGAATTTTGTACGGGAGTTTAACGAGAAATATCTCCCACCAATAGTCCAGGAGAAGAGGGAGGACGATTTTATTAAGCTCCGTCAAGGAACCCTAAGTGTATCTGAGTATGAGACTCAGTTCATTAAACTATCCAAGTTTGCTCCCGAATTAATAGCTACGGAGCAAAGGAGAGTAAGGAGGTTTGTACAGGGACTCAATGTGGAAATACAGGAGGCCTTAGCGGCGGCACAAATTAATACTTTTACTGAGGTTCTGGAGAAAGCCCAGAGAATAGAAATTTCCAGGGCACAAGTAAGGGCTTTTCATGCAAAACAGAGGGGTGTGCTGAGTGAAAGTCAAGGGTAGAAACAAGGTGATCTTGGTATGCCACCCTCTAAGGTGGGTCGAGGAGATGGTGGTGAGCAAATTGCGGGGACACCTAAGGAAGTTACTGCAAGAGGAGCCCCAGGTGGAAGAGGATAAGCAAGGGGTGCCTCGCAGGGAGGTCAGACCTCAGCCCCTCGAGTAACTTGTGGGTACTGTGGGAAATCTAATCATATCGAGGATAATTGCTGAAGAAAAGCTCGAAAGTGCTTAAGGTGTGGAAGTACTGAGCATCAGATCGCCAATTACCCCCTGATTAGTGATGCTTAGTTGGCTGGCAAATCAAGTTCTAAACAACTGAATGTAGGAGGGGATAAACCTAGAGTGCCAGCCAGAGTGTATACCTTAGACCACCAAGGTCCGATTCATGTTTTTCATTGTCTGGCTAAAAGTTTGGCTAATGGTGAGACTTGGCAGCTAGAGAGGGACATGCGAGAAAAATACCCTGAGCTATTTTCGAATAAATGTATGAATTTCGAGGATGAAATTCTTTTAAGGGAAAGAGAGTGTGAGACTCCGAAATTTTACTTGTCTTTATAGCTCTTATTTGAACTTACTTGCCTTAGATTCTTGGTTGTTTTAATGGTTGAATTTGAGCCAAGGGAGTGAATTTTGTTAAGAAAAGTTTCATAATCTCAAGTTGTTAGAAAATCTAGAAATTTTCGCAGGAGGCTCTGCGCAACTTTGGGAAATTGGCTATAACTTCTTATAGGAAAGTCGGAATTGAGTTCCGTTTGTTGCGTTTGAAACTAGACTCAGAGGGCTTCCTACGGTGTAAAATTTAGAGTTTGATTCAATGTCTATAAATTCTAGGAAATTGGCAAATTTGACTGAAAATTCTGCCCTGCACAAGTAAACATAGGAATGTTGTAGTAGCTTATGGCTCAATTTGGACCAACTTATGAACTAAATCTCTTTGAGGTGTCTTCTAAAGATTATTCGGATTTGAAGTCCAGTTTTTAACAAGCCAAGTTGTGTGAATTTCTGATAATTATAACTCAAGTTATGATTTTTCTAAAGGAAGGACATAAGTTAGGGTTTTTGTGCATACTAGGGTTTTGGTGTGTGTTTTTGTGTGCATTTTGGTAGTGTGATTGTGAGGACTTGTAAAATCCCTCATATTTTCTTAAAAATTCCCTTTTATTTGGAATCCATTATTTTACAATAGCTTTATTACTCATTCACTTCCTCAATAGTTACAATTAATCATAGAACCAAGGGTTTTCCCTTTACTTTCATCGTTAAGGTAAACTAGGGTTTTTTATGTGTTTTGGTAGTGTGATTACTCGGTACGGAGTGTGTACTAAATTTGGCAGTTAAGAGTGAGTTTTAGATAAGAAAAAATGTGTGATTAGAAATGAAAATAATAAGTTAGTGAATCATAAGATAAAACCCTAGTACACGCGATTTAAGGAAAATCGGTTTGAACCGACGGGTACCATTCGCTACCGATGGAATACACCACTTGACCATCACTTTATTGCTCTAATCTCCTTATTTTAGTTGAGCTAATTAGCTCTTAATTAACCCTTAGTCAGCCACCATTATTGACTAAGGAAAAGAGAGATATTTTGGTGGAAATATTTGTGATTAAGCCATTTGTCAAAAATTCAACCAAGGTCTGGACCAAGACATTTTCCTTTCTTCTCATCTTTCTTCTTGGCTCATTTTTCTTCATTTTTCTTCATCTTGGTCATGACTTAAGAGAGGAAAAAGAAAAGAGTGAAAACCATTTCATTCCATCTTGATTTCTAGCTTAGGTGAGTGAAAATAAAAAATCTAAACCGATTAACCTCTAAATTGGGAGCTTAGGAAGCTTGGTGTGCTAAAGTTTTTGAAAGGAAAGGTGAAGGATTTCTCTTGCAAACATCTTAGAGAGGTATTATGGCTGTCTTCCTTTATCTCTTCCTTACTCTTTCTTACGTTTATATAACAACTCATACTTGTAGCAAATGATAGTTCTTTTGGTAGTTTTGATGGATATGGTGGATTTTGAGTTAGGGTTTGAGTTATTTAGTTGTATTCCTTGTTGTTTAGAGAGCATATGATGTCTATAATTTTGGATAGGGAGTTGGGATAGTGGTGTAAGACATGAATGAGCATTTTCTACTTTGGTTTCATCAAATTCCAGTTTTAAGGATTGAAACTACCCTGTTCTGACCAGCATCATTCGTCTATGTTAGAGACCGAATTAGGCTTAGGTTAAAACATGAAAGTTGTAAAAAATAATATTATATAGCTGCCTGTAAAATTTTAGCTCGATCGGAGCACTGTAGCATGTGAAATGAGTGAAATACCCCTGACTGCCAAAAGCCTCATTTCGTGGACAGTTTTGAGATTTGACAAGTTTGGCTTCGTTTTTCACCTTGATCCATATCAAATCTGTGACAGCCCCACCTTTCCCTGAGGCAAACCAAAGGGTTCAGTGGACCACCTGTCCAACTCTTGCCAGGACTCGTTCACTCTCTTCAAACCAAAATAAGATATAATCTCGAGGAAAAGTGAAATAACAATTCCCAAACTTGAAACGTATACTTACATTCATTTCAATCTTAACCAGATATACAGTCCCAGATATAACAAAAGCTTTAAATTCTCAATACATCCAATCCTATCCTAGCACTAGTGCGAGAAAATTTGAAAAAAACAAAATTCAAAAGAACTAGTCCAGGCTAGTCTGCACAAATCTCACGCCCTCGCTCACAACCCCTGTAAGGAAAACAAACCTAATGGAATGAGCTAAAAGCCCAGTGAGGTTCCATACACATAGCCAAGTAATTAAAAAAAGACATTAATCATGTAATAACAAGTAATCCAGAAAACATTTACAATATAAAGCAATGATAACACACTCATTAAAAGAATACATGCTCACATGGAGCCCTTCGTTCATTCATTCCACCAATCATTTCCTTATTCCTCCAGCATTAAAATAATTTCATTTGTAAGTGAAAACCCCTCCATTGTTCCTGCCATTAATTCATTCATTTCATTTCCCCCTACTTGACATTGGCCAGTTTCCACCAGACTTCGTGGTCATACTCGAGTATACCAAACATTTACCTAGGGTCACCAATCGCTCGACCGAGTCCGCTTTTGGCTCGAGTCGACCGGCAACGAAGGGCAAGGGCCCAGTTCAGCCAAAAGGCTTACATTCATGTACAAGTAGCATTTAATCATTTAATCATTGTAAATTCCACATTCATTTAGGTCGAGTGCGATAAAGTACACACTCACCTAGCAAAATTCATTTTAGAAATCTTTGAAAACATTTAACATTTAATCAAATATGCACAAATAATCACATAGTCACAACAATCCACATAATCATTAAAAACATAACGTACAAAGAACACTTACCTATTTAAGCAAAATAACGTCCAAAGTTTCCTTCCGGATAATACGCTCAATCACCAAGGAACCCTAATAATAACCAAGAGAAAATATTACAGTTAAACCATCCAAAGTTTAGGTGAACCACAGAAAATCTGAATAACTACTAGTGCAAAGTATAAGTATAGTTTTGGAAGTGAAAAGAGTACATTTAAACCAAAGGCCATGAGTAAAATATTTGTAAAACTTATGCTCGCTCGTAAAACTTTGAAATCTCCATTTGAGTCGAAGAAAGGAAGAAAACGTATTTCTATTAGTCGTAAATTTCATTTTTCCAAGGATACAAGTTTCGGCCAGATTCTAACTTATATACCTCTAAGAAAGAAGACTTGAATACCTTAGATGATTCAAGTTAGTTTCATCCTCAACCCTTACTCAAGTCGCGAGTACATCTGCCTAGCTCTCGAGTGCAAATTTGGGCAGCACGCCCTTTGTATTTACCTATTTTCCAGCCATTTATGGCTTCATTATTTTTCTTAATTCAGCCGCAAAACACATACAGATAATCAATCTCATCACAATATCCGTTCAATAGGCTCAAAATCATCCAAGTACAACACAAGTATAATAATCCAATCGGAAATCAAGTTTTGAAAGCAAAAGGCTAAATGGCAGATTCGACGTCCCTTAGCGTTTCGGTCACAACCGATGCTACACTTATCAGATTGGGGTGAATTTTATACTGTTTCGAAGCTAAACAAAGGTTTACAGCTTTCATGAAATCCACTCAATCCAGTTCACAATTGATCTAGGTCAAAAGTACAAATTATAGAACCAGAAGATCCTTGTCAGTATGGTTGTCAGTACTGAATTCAAATGACAATAACTCAGGCTACACAATTCTGTTTGAAGTGTTTTCAGATATGTTGGAAAGCTGAAACATAGGGATAAAATTTTTGTGTTTTCGCCAAAGGCTAATTTGATACGGATCAAGGTGAAAAATGCAGCCAAAATGAGGAAATGTCAAAACTATCCAGAAAACTATACCTATGGCAGCAAGGGTAATTTTGTCTTTTCATGTGCTACAGTGATAGATTGAGCAGAAATTTTGTAGGTAGCTATAAAACACCATTTCCTACAACTTTCATGTTTTAATCTAAGGCTGATTCGGCCTCTATCATGGCCGAATAAAACTAGGCAGAACAGGGTAACTTCAATCCTAAATTCTGGAATTTGATACATTCAAGTGATACTCTTCTTATTCTAGCTTGAACCACTACTTCACCTCCTTATCTAAGCTTATTCACATCATATTATATCTAAACAATAAGAAATATAGCTGAACAATTCAAAACCCTAACTCACAAATTCTCCATAATCATCAAAACTAGTTGCATAGCTATCAATTAACCAAGAATATGAGTTGTGTAGCAACTTAAGCAAGATTAAGGGAAATAAAGATGATGGACAGCCAATATACCTCACTAAGATGCTTGTAAGAGATATCCACCACCTCTCCTTGTAAAGTTTTAGCACACCAAGCTTCCCAAGTGTTCAAAGAAAGGATTAATCGGTTTAGTTTCTTGATTTTCACTAAGACTAAACTAAAATCCCAAGATGAAATGAAGTTCTCTCCTCTTGTTTTTCTCCCTCAATATCTCAGCCACCATAGCTAAAAATGAAGAGGAATGAAGGCCAAGAAAGGTTATAAGGCTTAGTCCTAGTTTGGGTCAAAGATGCATGGATTGCTTCCACTTGTCACCACCAATTTACATCTAAATTTTTTTCTTTTCTCTTGGTTTTTGAAGTCAACATTTTTGGCCACCTTGATCAGATTTAGAGCTGATATTTAGGCTCTACTAACAATGAGATTAACTTGATAAAATGGTGGTCAAATGGTGTGTTCAATCGGTAGTGCACGGTACCCGTCGGTTCACACCGTTTTCCTTAACTCGTACGTACTAGGGTTTTCACTTATAATTCACTAACTTATTATTCTTATTTCTAATCATCCATTTAATATCATCTAAAATTCACTCTTAATCACCCTCTTAATCACCAAATTGAATACACACGCCGTACTGATTACTCACACTACAAAAAGACGTAAAAATCCTAGTTTATCGTAACAATGAAAGTAAAATAAAACCCTTGTTTTTATGATTATTTGTAGCTATTGGGGAAGTGAATGTGTATTAAAGTTATTGTAAAGTAATAAATTCCAAATTAAAGGAAATTTTAAGAAAAATATAAGGAATTTTATGAGTCCTCACAAAATCAGCCTTTGGACAAAACACAAAACTTTTATCCCTATGTTTCAGCTTTCCAACACATCTGAAAACGCCTCAAATGGAATTGTGTAGCTTGAGTTATTGCCGTTTGAATTCAGTACTGACAACCCGACTGACCATGAACTTCTGGTTCTGTAATTTGCAAATTCGACCTAGATCAACTGTGAATTGGGTTAAGTTGTCTTCATGAAAGTTGTAACCCTTTGTCTTAACTTCGAAACAGTATCAGGTGCACCCTAATCCGATAAACGTTGCTCCAGTTGTGACCAAAATGCTATAAGATGTCAAATCTGCTATATAGCTTTTTGTCTTCAAAACGGATTTCCGATTGTATTATTACACTTGTGTTGTAATTGGATGATTTTGGAGCCTAATTGAAGGGCTATGTTAGTAACATTACTTGTGTGTGATTGTGGGGTTGAATTGAGAAAAACAAGGAAGCCATAAATGGCTGGAAAAATAGCTAAATACAAAGGGCATGCCGCCCAAATTTTCACTCGAGGACTAGGTGTGTGTACTTGTGATTCGAGCAAAGAATTGAGATTGAATTGAATTTGAATTATCTAGGTTATTCGAGTCCTCTTTCGTAGAGGTATATAAGCTAGAATTCAGCCAAAACTCGTACCCTTGGAAAAATCAATAGAAATACGTTTTTCTCGTCTTTGTGACTCAATTGTGAATTCCAAAGTTTAGTTGCCTCTTTAGCAACACCAAAAGAGCGAGCCTGAATTTTCTAGAGTTTGATACGTAACATGAATCCTATCTAAATGAGTATCAATTACTTGATCTTCTTGAAGTGAAACTCCTATGTTTCGAACCCTAGTTGATTTCAAGTTTTTAAATGATATTCTGTGATAGCCCCACCTCACCCTAAGGCGAACCAAAGGGTTCAGCGGACCGCCTGCCCAACTCTTGCCAGGACTACGAAGTTGATTTACACAAACCCAATATAGTACGCGCGAGAACCCAACGAAAACGAACAATTGAAGACCACCAATAGTTAAAACAGAGCTTACCAAACCATACGGAAGTACGGAACGTAGGCTAAACACTTATACATATTTTTACATCGGAGTCTTGAACAAGTGAACCAAAATACAAGCCAAAGTATTCATGCTACATAAAATACAATTAGGGTTTCGGTCACAAAGGAGCTTAACAAAATAACATATACATTAGCTCGACCCCTTTTGTCCAAAATCGTGGTTCAAAATTTGTCCCCTGTAAGGAAAACAAAGATAACGGGAAGGGGGTGAGCTTTACGCTCAATGAGGTACCAAAATAATAGCAAATAAGAAAAGTGGAACTTTATATTCAATTTGTCACATATGCGAATCAAATAAATAAATGAACAAACACCATAGGTAGAAAGGATACGGGTGGCTCTCAGGAGCCAAATTCCCTATTTGCTTCACCGAAACTTGATCGAAATAATAGTTGACACTCCGTCAATGCTAAAGGAGTAACCAATACCGTAGACTCCACATTCTCCGATTCCTTCCACCTCACATACCCCTACCGGGCCCGAACTCCAATCAGTTCAGAAATGGTAATACTCGAGTATACCGGAATCAAGGGTTTCAATACCCAAAGATCCCAAAACAGACTACTGTGGTTTGTTATCTAATCGACCAGGCCCTTGCCGGTCCGACTCGAGTAACTAGCCACAGGTGTTGAGTTCAGAGGTCACAGAAAGGTCGTTGGATACAAGCCTCCAAACGACGTTAGAACAGATACAGATACAGATAACAGATTCAGATTCGCACCAAAAATTGGCATGTGAACAGACAAGAGAACGAGTGTGATAAAGTACACCCTCGTCTCAAGCAAAATAAACAGATAGTTCAGTCATTCATATCACAGATTGCATGTACAGAAATCGAGTTAAACAACAAGTGAGGGGAGTGGTACACTCACCGGTTCAAGTACGGATACTTCAAAAGTTTTCACTTCAAACTGGCTTTAATCGCCAAGAAACCCTAAAAGAACCAAAGTAAAACAATTGAAGGTTCCACTTCCAAAATCGAGTAAACAGAATGCATATGTGAGGCTTGACTACTAGTCGTATGCCTCGCCAAATAATTACTAATGCAAGGGTGCAAAACATGATTTTTGGGAACGAAAAGGTAACATGAAGACCTAGGCTCAAACAACCCAAAAGCCCTTCATTTCTACCAAAAGGCAATTCAAACTTAAAGGAACCAAACGGCCTAGAAAATTGGACAGCACTTCCCTAAATTTGCTTACTTTTCCAGCCATCAAGGCTTTCTTTTTTTTTTCCTCAAGTCAGTCCAATTCAACACGTAAGAAATCTCAATGCAATAGCCCTTCAACTAGGCTCAAGTTCATCCAAACACAAAGCAAGTCTAGGAATGCAACTAAATAGCAGGTTTGATGTCTCTTAGCGGAACAGACACAACTGAAGCTACGCTTATCAGATTGGGGTGTACTTTACACCATTTCGAAGCTAAGAGAAAGAGATAAAACTTTGATGAAGATCACTCAGTCCATTTTGTAGTGTATCTAAGTCAAAATTCCCATTTACAGAACCAGAATCTCACATTCGGGCTTGTTAACCACCTTATGCATAAACGACAATAACTCAGGCTACCGAAGTCCAATTGAGGTGTATCTTATGGTGTTTTGAAGCCAAGACCTATACCCACATTTTTTATGAAGACTTCCAAAGCCAAAACAGGCATTTTCATGGTTAAAAATGGAAAACTACATGAAAATAGAAATTTGGGCGCGAAACAGGTTTCATGGACAGTCAAGGGTATTTCGGTCATTTCACATGTTACAGTGCTCGGATTGATCTGAAAATTTGTAGACAACTATTTTATACCCTTGTCTACAACTTTCATGTTTTGTCTAAAATCTAATTCGGTAAGGATCAGGGTAAAAAGTCACGGTCAGATTGGGTGAAATAACAACCCTGTTCGCCGAACTCCTACCTAGACCAGTCTGGGTATTTCCGACTGTTCACAAGCTACCGAGGTCATATTGGGCTGAAATGTTACAGGTAACTATAAAATATCATTATCTATAACTTTCATGTTTTAATTTAAGGCTAATTCGGCCTCTAACTATGGGAAACAGTACCGGGCAGAATGGGTTCCATGGAAACCCTAACTCCAAAATTTCCTTTCAAAGCGGAAATTTTCCGCAATAAGCCACAATTTATGCACTAAGGCTTCATTCTAAACCATTCCCAACCATCATCCATGACCACACAATATTAATCATATGAAAACAGAAAAATTCCAAATAAATATAAAACTTCACCAATTTCAACTAAAAGTCACAAAATAACACCTAAAATTATCTCTTTAACTCACATAAGATACAAATTGAACATTATTAGGATCAAGGGAAGGTTCCTTGATCACATACCTTGCAAACCCAAGAAAAGACCCAATTTAGCACCTTGCTCCTCCAAACCACTTCACAACCAACCTTAATACCACTAAACTAAGAGGTTTTATGGAGTAATTTGAAGATTAACCGGTTGGAATGAAAGATTGAGCAAGATTAGAAGTAAGAAGTTGAAGAGGTTTTTCTTCTTTTCTCTTGAGAAAGGGCCGGCCAAGAAGCTCTCAATTTTGAGTGATTTTTGGGCAATTTTTGATTTATTTGGTAAAGTATGAATAGTGGTCAAAAAGTAAGACTAGCTCTCTAAGTGACACTTGTCACTATAATTAATACATGGTTATCCTTTTGTCTCTCTACTCTCATCAATATACCAACCTCTAATTATCTCCTAGCACCTAGTAAATTAATCCCAGTATCCCAAACTTAACCTAACTGGCCGAATTTTACCGAACTTTCCGCACTAGCGGGTCCCACGTCCAATATTCACTCCTAATTTCTCATGAACTAACTTACACTAGGAAAAATGATTTTAAAACTCTTTTCACTTATAAAAGCTCTGGAAAAATCGAAATAGTGGGGTATAATGAAGAGAAATGCAGGCGAGGAAATAATATAAAACTAGGGCAATTTACGGGTCCTCACATATTCTATCGCAGATTTGGACTCCAACCAAAGAGTTACACCTGAACGTGATTTTTGACAAGCACTAAATCTTTGGTGAGTGCTTCCAAATACATGATTGAACTTGATACTTGATTAAATTCTTTACCAACGTGATCGGATAAGATTTGCTTGGTTTGGTCGAGTAAGTGTACACTTTATCGCACTTGACCTAATTCAACTAAACACTTGATATCTCATTCATGCTTGTACAAGTGACTTGATTTGCATTGACCTGTACTTGTATTTGTACTTGTGTTTGACTTGTAAGTACTGAGCGGCAGTATGTACCACACTCGATACGAGTGGGAGGTACCTCTCATTCCCATCTCCGTACTTTTCTCTTGACTAAGTTGATTAGTCATCGGCTGTAGTCACTACTTGGGAACCCAAACCCCACTGGCTAGTTAATCGAGTCGAACCGGCAAGGGTTTGGTCGATTAGATAACGAACCATGGGTATCTAGTGTTGTCGAGTGGAGTGCTATCTCCTTGACTAATCGGTATGCTCGAGTATTACCACCAGTGTTTAGTTGGTGTTCAGGCCCGGTAAGGGAGTTGAATAGTGGATGGATTGGTGTTAAGCGAAGTACTACTGGATTGGTTACTTTATTTGAAAGTTGACGGAGTGTCAACTAATACTTGATCAAGCTCTAGTGAAGCAACGGGAATTTGGCTCCTGAGAGCCATCTGTATCCTTATACTTTGATTGTTATTCGTAGTGTTATTGTTTCTTTTAGAAAAAGAATTTAACACTCGGTCATTTTGAGATTTGCTACTTGAAGTGCTATTGCTCACTTTTATGAACTTGTTATGCTCGCTGTTTTGCCACGTTGATACTTGTACTTTTGATTAATGATCAACTTGCTATTTGGAACCTCACTGGACTTTTAGCTCATTCCACACCATTTGTTTTCATTATAGGGGATACGAGTGAGGCGTGAGACTTGTACAGGCTAGCATAGTCTAGTTTTTGGATTGTGCAATTGTACTCACGCTAGCACCCGACTAGGGTAGATTGTATTTGGGTTATAAACACTTTAATGTATTTGAGCGTGTATAAGCCTTGTAGCTGGATTTGAGCATCAATGTATATGTTAAGTTTGAAATTATTGTTTCATTTCTTTTCTATGGTCGTGATATCTTTTCTCGAGTTAAGCGTGAGTGAGTTCTGGCGAGAGCTGGGCGGGCGGTCCACTAAACCTTGGGGTACGCCCTAGGGGGAGGTGGGGTCGTCACAGACCACAACCATGTACATCTAGTTACATGTTTAGTTACTTCAATGGAAATGTCCGCTTCACTCATATTTGCACCACTAGATTCAGATTCCAATAGTTTCTCTTTCATCTTGCTCTACAATCATAAAATTTCCAAAGTTAGATGTGCATAACAGTAGAACAAATGATATTCAAGTAAAATTTGTATTTTCTTAGTAAGTTCGTAGCAGATGTCTCAGCAACATTGCATTCTTCTTCTTGTTGAAGTGCGTGATGTCACAAAGTTCTATTGGTCCCACTTCCCTTTCTTCTTGTGCTTCGTATTAGTTTAAAACATTAAAAAACTTGACTAGACAATTTGAAATACATGTTTAGGATAGTCAATTACCCGATCAGCTTTATGATGAAGAAAGGATTTTGTTCCAACTGTGTGAGCGATTTTTTGCTTTGACCTATTGATCTTATTCCTTTCACTCATCTTCTACACTTATGAAGTTTAGCCAAAGATCAAAATCAACAAAGATATGAGTTATAAGAGTAGTAAAGGATCAAAAGTCAGCCTATGTACTACAAAATTTGGACTACAGAAGTAGTCACAAAGGTAATTCTAAAATGATTCATCAATATATGGTGGACTACAGAAGTAGTCACAAAGGTAATTCTAATCTAATTCATCCTGGCGCCTTGGAGCGATGATGAATTGAGCAAATGTGCATCGACCCTTGATAACTTCGTGAATATTCCTATGCACTGTCTCCAACGAGTGGTTGAATCGGTCCACAATCATTCGCATCTGCATATTGTGACTCATCATAACTAAAGTCATCGCACGTGGCTCCTCTATCGTCACCCTTTTTTGATGATGCTGGGGAACAAATCTACAATCGGACAATACGTTGCACAATCTCATAAATGAATCTACACTTAACCTTGTTGCATCCATAATTCGGGTGTGGTGCCCTGACATCAGTTCTTCAACCTATTGTTGGCCAGTTAAAGCTGATGTCCTACACAGTACCTTTTGGATAGGACCTCCAAATGCTTCTGCATTTGGACCGAACAATAGGGCCGCACCGACTACAAATAGAAGGTCGTCTTCGTCTGAGGATGAGCTGGTGGCATCTCCATTCATTTCGGAGTGAAGCAAAAAAAAGAACTACTATAATGCTTATAAAAACAAAAGTGGCTGAGGGAATCGACTGCTAAAGTGGCTGAGGGATTGAGCGATTGGTTCACAAAGCAGTTAATGCTTATAAAAGCAAAAATCTAATACCTCTTACTGTAGCGAAACATACAGCATAACCCTTGTCAGTTCGTCTGTGTCTTTGATATAAGCAAATAAGTGCAGTCTGTACAAATGCATGTGAATGAGGTTGATCACTTAGTCGTCAATATCAAAGAGATAAGAATCCTGGCAGGGTTGCATGTGACTCCACATGACACTAGCGGCCATAACAAAAATCTTTGGGAGATCACATATTCCCTTATGCTATGGAAAACATGTAGTCAGTCCATTTTTTAAATAAAATATAAGGTAAACATCTACCTTATACCAAACCAGTTAACTTCAAGTTTCAATTATGCACGAAGTCACAGAACATCAATCGGCAATGGGCACATACGTTTTACGCCAATATTTGTTTATGTTTTTCTTTTATCCTAACATTTTTCTAAACATAAAATTTGTTTATGTTTTTCTTTTATTATAACATTTTATCTTTAATTCTTTTGTTTCTTAAATACATATAGGATAGATTTTTATGAATTATATGTGACATTCTAAAGCCTGATATTTTCACTTCACATTGTGAAGTGCAAATAACCATAGAGATAACAAAAATTGAGATCCAACGTGATAACATTCCAACAAAAAGTCATATAAGGAACTGCCTAAAAATATAGCCTCAACTTTCCATTTTTTTCGATCATAACAAGTATTTGTTATTATAATAATTTGAACATAAGCAATACTCTCGTCAGTCGTGTGACAGCCCCACCGCCCCCTAAGACGTATCAAAGGGGTTAGCGGATTGCCTGCCCAACTCTCTCCAGGACTAACGAGACAGTTAAATACAATCTAAAACGTTCCGGAAAGTAATAGCGGGCTCAAACGATTCAAAATTTGTGAAACAAAAAAATGAAAATCGGAGCCGCACATGAACAGTGCTGGCCATGTCACAATCCGGCTGGAATCTGGCCAGATTGGAGGTAGAGAGCAGCTGCCCGGATTCCAAAATTTTCAAGACAATCTGGCCAAGATCTGGCTGGATTTGTGGCCAGATTCGTTTCTGTCCATTCCCGCCAAATTTTTTCTTTTTTCGTTTGAAATCCGAACCTGTCCGAAACCCAACCAATCATCAACAAATCATATAAACCTTGGAATTTGACATTTACAAACCAAAATAACCAAAATAACACATGAACATTACCAACCACGTTTTACACGTATGGTTTCAAATTTATAACTAAAAGGAAAGGTTGAGTCAAAATACATTTAAGGTTTTCCCACCATCGAGGAGCAATACAAAAGAATATTATCTAGCTCAACTACGCTTCAAAATCACAGTTCCCAAAAGGTATTTATATCCCTGTAAGGAAAACAAAGGCAATAGGGTGAGCTTTCGCCCAATGAGGTACCATCACCCAAGTAACGAAATTCACATAAGCACAAAGCTATTCAATTCAAACACATCCAACAAGCGAGTCAACTAGCCCCACATTTCAAGAAAGATATTTAAAGGATACGGTTGACTCTCAAAAGCCCTTTTCCTCGCTTGCCGTACTTGATCTCGCCCCGTTGACCCTCCATCAACGCTTACGGAGTAACCAATACCGTAGACTCCACTTTCTCCAATTCCTTCCACCTGTGACAGCCCCACCTCCCCCTAAGGCGAACCAAAGGGTTTAGCGGACTGCCTGCCCAACTCTCGCCAGGACTAACGGTGCAGGCAAACACAATCTAAAATATTTCGGGAAAATAAAACGCGCTCACACAAGCCGAAATCGCAAAATAGCCAAACGCAAACCAAACCGTCGGTGAATAGTGGGTGCCATGTCATATAACTCGGAAAAACATTTCCAAACCAAATAAGACCCATAAACAGGGTTAAACAGCGTTATATACATACGTTTGAAATTTACAAAACAAAAGGGAGATAATTAGATCAAAATACATTTAGGGTTTTGCCCAAAAGGGAGCTATTCAAAATACATTAACATAAGCTCAACTCGGCAACCAACATTCATAGCCTTTCCCAAAAGTATTCAAATTCCTGTAAGGAAAACAAAAGGAATAGAGTGAGCTTACGCCCAGTGAGATACTATCACTTAAGCAACAAGGTTCAATTAAGCATAGAGCAGATCACTCCAATTTCTCTAGTAAGAGGTAAACCAAGAACACACATCAGTATAAATGGGTAAAAGGATACGGACGGCTCTCAAGAGCCCCTTTCCTTGCTTGTATACTTGATCGGATCTCATTGACCCTCCGTCAATGTTTAAGAGTAACCAACCGTAGGCTCCACTTTACTTCCATTCCGTCCACCCAACATACCCCTACCGGGCCCGAACTCCATTCAGTATAAATTTGGTAATACTCGAGTATACCGGAATCGAGAGTCTCATACCACAAGATTCCATATAACAGTCCCCATGGCTCGTCAATTTTCACGACCAAACCCTCGCCGGCTCGATTCAATCGACTACCAATGGGGTTGAGCTCAGTAGTAACAGTAATGGCCATTGGACACTCGCCCAAACGACACCAAATCCAGTTTTCATGTACCATCCAAGTACCACAGTGAAACAGTGAGCAGTCATTTATAATACAAAAGGGGATGAGGGCGATCAAGTACACCCTCACTTTAATCAATTTCAATGGGCCAATAAGCCTTCAAGGCATCAAGTTCACATATAACAAAGCCACGTTGTAAACAAATAAGTGAGTAGTACACTCACCGAGCACGCAAGTGAAATTTCATAAACTTCCGCCCAAAGAGCGTCTTTAATCACCGTCACGCCCTAAAATATTCAAACAAGCACAATAAGACTCGATTACAAGTCATAAACCAATTCCGCATACTACCAAAGATAAGGCTTCATTAGAACGTATAAGTACTAAAGTAAGCTAGGGAAAGTCCGGAAATGAAAGTTAAGCTCTAAGACCTAAAACAGTTTTGACGTCATTAAGCATATTGGACACAACCAGCACTACGATTATTGGATGGAGGTGGAATATACACCGTTTCAAAGCTAACAGAAAGGCTACAATGTTGAAGAAGGCCACTCAGTCCAGTTTGTAGTGAAACTAGGTCAAAATGTCAATGTACAAAACCAGAACCGCAAAACCAGGTTAACAAACCGCATTCTGGTTAAACAACCATAATTCAGGCTACCTAATTCCAATTCAAGTGATTCCAAAGCCATCCGAAAGCTAATATACCAGGCTATATTTCTTATGAAGACATAAACAACAAAATCAGTAGTATTCTCAATTAAATTAACCAATTACAGAAGCAAATGAGCATGTTCGGGTAGAAACAGGGCAGCAGGGGTATTTCGGTCTTTTCATAGGCTACGTTGTTCCGATTGGCCTGAAATTTTGTAGGAAACTATAAAATATCATTCCCTACAACTTTCATGTTTTAACCTAAGGCTAATTCGGCCTTTAATTCAGTGTAATAGTACCGGGCAGAATGGTTCACTTGCAACCCTAATTCCGAATTTTTCCGTTCAATGCGGAAATTTTCCGCAAATAGCCGCTATCTACACACTAAGGCTAAATTCTAAACCATTTCCAACCATCATCCATGGCCACATAACATTAATCATATGAAAACAGAAAAATCCCAAATAAATAGAAAAATTCACCAATCTTAACTAAAATCAAGAAATAATCCACAAAATCACACTTATAACTACCACAAGTCATTAATTAAACATTATTAGATAGAGGAGAGGGGTTCCATAGTCACTCACCTTATCAACACAAGAAAAGGAGCAACTTTGCACTTTAATCTTCCAAACCACTTCACTAATCACCTCACAATCACTAAGAGAGTGGTTTTTATGGAGAAGATTCAAGATTAAACGGTTGAAATGAAAGATTGAGCAAAATTAGAAGTAGGAAATTGAAGAGGTTTTTCTTCTTTTCTCTTGAGAAAGGGCCGGACAAGAAGCTCTCAATTTTGAGTGATTTTTGGGCAATTTTTGATTTATTTGGTAAAGTAATGAATAGTGATCAAAATGCAAGATTTAATCCTATGGTGACACTTGTCACCCTATTTAATGCATGCATATCCCTTTGTTTCTTCAACTCTCATCCATAATGTATCCTCTAATTATCTCTTCGCACCTAGTAAATTAAACCCTGTATACAAAACTTAACCCAATTGGCCGAATTTTATCGAATTTTCCGCACTAGAGGGTCCCACGTCCGGTATACTCTCTTAATTTCTCAAAAACTAACCGATACTAGAAAAATCATCTAAAAACTATATTTACTCATAAAAATTATTTAGAAAATTTTTCTAATAAAGAAAATGCATAAAAGGCGTGCAAATAAATAAATAAAGCCTAGAAATAAAGAAATTTACGGGTTCTCACACCACCTCACATCCCCCTACCGGGCCCGAACTCCAATCAGTTCACAATGGTAATACTCGAGTATACCGAAATCAAGAGTCTCTTATCCAATGATTCCATAGAAATAGTCCCCATGGCTTGTCAATGTCCTCGACCAAGCCCTTGCTGGCTCGAGTCAATCGACCGCCGATGGGGTTGAGCTCAGAGTCAACAGTAAGAGCCGTTGGATACACATCCAAACGACACCGGTTCAAGTATATTCAAGAGACATTCAATTGGTACAGTAAACAGTTATATAAGCTATAGAGTGCGAGAGTGATCAAGTACACCCTCGACTCAAACAATCTCAGCAGTATACACAAGCATTTAAATCGTAGAATTCAAGTATAACAAAGCCATGAAGTATCAATCATGTGAGTAGTACACTCACCAATCAAACATAGAGAGTTTCACAAATTTCCACCCAACGAGCGTCTTGAGTCACCGTCACGCCCTAAAACATTCAAGAAAGCACAATGAGACTCGAATACGAGTCGTAAACCCAAACCACATATTACTAATGTAAAGCCAATAGAACTTGAAAGTAACATAAGGAACACTTGGGGCTAAGGGTTTAGACAACCCCAAAATCACTAATTAACCCTCTAAGCAACCCCATTCCAAGAAATCATATGGACCTAACATTTGGACAGCATTTCCCCTTAAAATTTCAAATTTCCATCCTAAAATCCATCATTCAATTTCAACCAATAGAACCCCAACTACAAGTACAAGTCCTATGCCATCCAATACACCTTATTAGGGTTACAATACCCTTTAAATAAAGCCAATTCAAGAGTTCCACAATAACCCTAGAAAAGCCCCAATTCAAAACCCTAAATCTGAAATTTTCATGTACAAAGCGGAAATTTTCCGCAAATAGCTACCATTAACACACCAAAGCTTCATTCTAGACCATACTAAGCCATCATCCATGGCCAACCAATATAAATCGTATAAAATCAGAAAAATCATGAATAAAAATAGAAATTCATCAATCTCTACCAAAAGTCATGAAATCTTACACAAAACCATCTCTTTGACTAACACAAGTCACTAATTTAACATTAGCAAGAACAGAGGAAAGATTCCTTAACCACTTACCTTGTAAACTCAAGAAAAGAAGCAACTTAGCACCTCTTCCTTCCAAACCACTCCACCAACTACTTCAATACCACCTAGCTAAGGGTTTTTATGGAGAGATTTGAAATTTTATCCGTTGGATTATGAGATTGAGCAAGATTGGATGAAGAAAGTTGGAGGTTTTTTCTTTTCTTTTCTCCTTGAGAGAGAGATGTATGAAGGTGATTTTGGGTCAATTTTTTGATTAATTAGTAAAGTTGGTAAAATGGTCAAAGTCCAACCTTTAATCACAAGGTGACACTTGTCACCTTTTTGGTTCAAAACTATCCTTTTGTCTCTCCAACACCAATCCATTTGGGTAACCTCTAATTATCTCTAACACCTAGTAAATTAATCCCTATATACAAAACTTAACCTAATTAGCCGAATTTTATCGAACTTACCGCCCTAACGGGTCCCACGTCCAATATACACTCCTAAAATCTTATGAACTAACTTATATTAGAAAAATAATTTAAAAACTATATTTACTCATAAAAATTATCTAGAAAATTTTTCCAATAAAGAAAATATAGAAAAGGTGTGCAATTAAATAAAATAAAGCCTAGAAAATCAGAAAATTTCGGGTTCTCACAAGCCGCTTTATTTTTTTTCTGTAATTTCATGTTAACTATCAAATGTCATGTAAACCCACAATAGCTATAATTTCTTCCTTACTGTGAGATTTCAAAAGAAAGTATATTTAATTACGGGCAAATGACTCAAATTGTCCTCCAACCTTGATACTGACCGCTTTATTTTGGTCCTCCAGCTTTAATTGGAGATGTCTGGTCCCTCCTTTTTAATTTGACACTTAACTTTTACTGTTTTGATCAATTTGAAGTACTTTTTGTTTACTGACTAATTGAGAGGCAAATTTGTCAATTCATATTTTTTGAATCGGACAGTGAAATAAAAATAGCTAAAAACTTTAAAATATATAGATTGGGAAAGGTACAACAGGTAAAAAAGTGACCTGCTAGACTATTGCAGTGAATTAGAGGCTGAAAATGGAAATAATTCCTTGGTTCATACCCACACGGAAAATGACCTCCCTGGTTGTGAATGAAAACATCAAATAATATAAAAAGAAATAGCGGGTAATCTAGTACTTCGATCAAAAGTAATCAGACCAAACAAACTTTCCCAATCTGGAAGAAACTAAAACACAAGCAGCACATTGCACCACAATTCGAGTAAATGCAGATTTGAAATTAATAGAAAGAGCTATTAATCCTGGTAGCGAAAAGAAAAATTGTCCTCATGCTGACTTGACTGAAATCTACGACCCACACTACTCTTGATCTGACCCCTTTTGCGGGGCAATGTCCAGAGAGTTAATCCAGTACTCCTGAAGATCGCGTGCCATAGTCAGGAAAGTCTTACTCCATTTGTCATCCTGCAGTTGTAAAAGAGCCGCGACCTTTCTCCCATTGTGAATGCCTTCGAATGATTCGACAACCTGATTTGCCATTGTAACATCATATTTCTCAAAATCGGTCGAGCGACGATCTTTAATCAATAGTTTCGCTGAGGCTAGGTTGGTGAGCGAGTTGGCACACTCAACAAAAGGATTGTCGGAACTTCTAGTTGACTTGCTCTGGCGAGATTCGTGTGTCGAGATCATTGCCACTACACTACTTGAAGCTCGCTTACTTCTTACTTTAGGAGCAGCATCATAGCATTCGGCATCTGGGTCACCAGTGAGCATTTCCTTGCCAAAATGCGATCTTGATTGCCCTCCTAAATGAGTAGGTCGATTTTGTCGAGGCCCACGCGAAGATGAAGATGCAGAAGAAAGTGCCTGGTTTCTGGTGGCAGTTTCTCCTTCCAAAACCTCAGATGGTATCGAATATTTGTTGACGCACTGGTGGTATCTAAAGTTCCTATAATCCTGATTCTCCTATTCAAATGAAACAAATTCAATTCAAGCCTCATTGATCTCATTTAATAAACCCAACAAGGAGGAACCAAAAGTATATAGCTATCGTAGCAAGTGAACAATAGGAGCTTACATATTCGATTTTAGAATAGGACAAAGTCAACTAACAATTAATATTAAGCCCAACAGTGTATTAAGTGTCATTTGTAAAAAATGAAAACAGATTCTGTTCTCAATAAGAAAGATTGTTGGATGGGTTTTTACCATTTGCAAATTGGCCCACTAAGATTCATCGCCCAAGAAGCATCTCCTATTCTCGTTCCAACCAATTCCAGTTTCGGCCGAGAGTTGCAAACTTTTTAACTTGGCAAAGGCACGCCAAATCCTCTTGAAACATGTGTACTTCGAATGATAGATAGTCTAACCATACTGCTTTCCCCAGGCAGAATTAAGGTGTGTAGCAAGTTTCATCCGATTAGCCTCAGTAGCGATGTTTGGATTCCACTCCCCACTTTTTTTCCACTCAATGTATGTCATACAGAAGTGCATCTCCATGTTTTCATCCCAATGAGCTTTTGCAGTGGTGTGGTCACGAGGCATCTATAGATTTGTAACCAAAGGAAGTGCATATCTTCTTAAAATTACATAACAAATTGAAAACAATCCAACACTTTCATCACAGCTATAATGTCTTCCATTACATGCTATTTTTGCAACCACAGTATCAATGGAGCTGTATAGTGAAGTAGCTTTCATATATCAAAAATAAGAGTATTGTCAGAATTTCTTCTTAAAATTGGTGTTTTGTTGGGGGGCATGCAGTCGTAATCCAACTAAATGCAGCAAAAGGAACAAATAAAAGAAAATCTATGTGTTTATTGCCCATAAAATCCTGAGCTTTTCCAGATTTACATGTAATCAGCCCGAAGTCAACAAAGTGAATGCTTAACTTAGATGACTAACCCAAAAGTTCCAATTTGCTATAGCAGTTATCGAGGCACTACAGCTATAATTGTTGGATACACATAGGCAGAGGGGAACAAATCAGGAAAATGAGTGGTAATTTGAAGTCTCGCACGCCAAAACTACGACGGTAGATGGCAGCTAATAGTACAAATTAAATGGAGCAAACAGTTTCGTTGACCCAGGATTAGCCTTGTTCAACAAATGGAGTAAAGAATGAATTTAAATGGATGTATGAAGAAACAGGATGCAGGGCCTAAATTTGAAGAGACCATCATGAATATGCAAAGCCAATACATGTTAATTCATGTTTTATAAGTCACAGGGAATTACCTTGCAGTAGTTAACTAGGGATTCGATGTAATCTCTTGAGGCTGTGACGGAGTGGACGGAAAAAGCCTTAGATGCACGGGCAGGAGTTGGTGGACCGGACAGTGATAGCCTGTGCTTGTTGGACATTTACTCCACGTCATGGTGTGTTAAGAGGATGCAGGTCATGAGGGGCTACACTCGAGACAAGTAGATAAAAATTTTTGGGTTCGAAGTTTCCGCCTATTTTCAATCTTCATTACCGAATGGGGAGGGAAATAGCAAATCTCTAGGAACTAGGCTATGGTATTACTCTGTGAAAACACAAAATGCTTTTATTCTTTTTCCTTTTTTTTCCTGTCTTCAAAAACTAAATATATTGCATAGTGTATTACTAGTATGACTTATGGTCATTGAGAGTTCCTAATATCCTAATCAAGCAGGGTACTTTTCAGCTTGTTTCCCTTAATTTCTCTCCTTCTATCTCTCTCTCTCTCTCAATCTGTAATTAGCTAGTCTGACTGTTAAGGTATCAAACAACTGCGAAACTGAAAATAAGTAAAAACCCAAGCATAAGGTATCAAACGTACAACTAGGAAACTGATTTTGTTCTCCACCTCTGGGCCATTGTTTATATTTTTCCTTCAACTTACAGGATATATAACAACAGAGGAAATAGAACAATTAATCAACTTATTCTTGTTTTTCTTTTTCAATTTCCAAGAATTTAAAAATACCTGTTGTATACGAGCACCGTAGTCAGCTCTATTTGAAGAAATTTACTGCAGAAGCTCCGGCCGCTGGTACCAGCTTCGCCACCTCCCAAACAACCTCCTCTTGCTCCATTCCTATCTGTAAAAAGTAACTCTGAAAATTTTTCAAAAATATGGAAATATTTTTTATGGGATTTCTTTGAAATGTATACTGTGATGCAATCAGATTTGCGAGAGTCAATAATGAATGTGCAAACGAGATAATTCATAGTAGCAAGCCTTCATTTTCTTGCCAATGTGATAGCATCATAGTACGTGATCACGTCTACAATGGCTCGAGTGATCAAGGGGGTGAGGATCGCGTGCAAGCCCCAAGTGGATCCATTACTAGAGCTCGAGCAAAGAGACTTCGTGAGCAACTCAGTGTACTTATTCAGGCCATACACAAGTCCTTTGAAGGATTCATATACTCAAGTGAAGGTGATCGCAGTCCGGTATTGAGCATTGAAGCTACACCTGAGTATTAGTCATTTAATTCCACATTAGTTGATTAGATTGAATAATTGGCTAAGTGCATGTTGCACATAGAAATGCCAAGGGTAAGATTGCCTTTTAGTCATCATTATTTGCTAAGGTGAGCTACCTTGGAGGGAAAGCCCACATGAGGCCCGACTCATAGCACACCTTTAGTTCCTTTTTTTCTTCCCAATTTAGGGTTTACTTGTAGCCTATATAAGGCACCCCATTACTTCCACAAAGGATACACTTGGATGAAAAAAATATTGAGAGAGTTTTCTCCATAGCTTTCGAGCAAACCTTGAACAACTTAGAGTTATACTCTAGTGTTCTTGTTCGGCTTATCAATTCAAGAATCGCACTTGAATTGTGGCGCCTTCTACTCTTACCTGAGGTTCACTAATTCGTTTGATTACGGGTTGAGATAGTATTAACAAGTTCGTAGTCACGGGGATTAGAGGGGTCGTAGGGTTTCCGCTGCCACCGTTTCTTGCATCCGACGTCAAATCCAACAAGCGATCTTGGGTCGCGTATCTCCTCACCAACGAGATTCGTATCAGCTGGCATCAGAGCTAGCTTGTTGGTAACATCATTTTTTATCCCTATTTTCGTGTTTTTTGTATCTATCTCGTTAGACAAAAAAAATTTCAGTCGCTAGTCTTATTCTTTGCAAAAAAATTCTGCCCGTCAGTGTTTTTGTGTCTTTCTTGTGCCGTTTCTAATTTCTGGAAATTCTGGGAATTATTTGTGTTATTCGTAGGCTATTTGTTTGTTAGTTACATCGTTTGGGTTTAAAAAAAAAAACCAAAAAGAGAAGAAGAAGAAATCTGTTCATTCTTTCGTGTTGAGTTTTAGTTGTTTCCAAATCTGTTCATGTCGTTTTTTTCTTCAGTTGCTTATCATCTAGGAAAGTATTGGTACCTTGTTCTTGAAATTCTTGAGACAAATTTGCTGGTTTCACGAAGATCTTGAAGGGATTCGGATATTCTTGAAATCTGGAAATTAGCCTTGATATTCTTGAAGTTATTTGTTGGAAATTGTGGTTTGATCTTGAATTCTTGAAATTTTCTTAGGCGTGACATTGAAACATACCTGAACTTTGAGCTCTAATTGTTGGGAACCAAGAATCACATCCTGCCAAACATTAAAATCACCAAAACAGGCCGCACCAAAGCTGCAACCAAACCTGGAAATTCGTGTGTTTGAGCCGAACCCATAGTGCATCTTTTGGCTGCATAAAAAAAAAAAAAAAAGCTGTTGCAGTAGCCAATTTGATCTTGAAAGGAACAAAATAAACTGCCCATCTTGTTCCGCAACCCAGTAAGGGGAATCGGGAAACACCAAGCAAGAAAAGGAAAAGGCAGCTTCCTAGTCTCCAAAACCCGAAAGATTTCTAAAAGCCAAAGACTTCCAAAACTGATAGGCTAACTTTTAGCTGCATCTTGTTCCCTATTTTATAGCTGCATAGTGCCTAAACTCCTGCCTATCTTTTAGCTATATCACCTGCTATATTTTAGCAAACGGCCCAAAAAAAAAAATTTCCAGCAAAGCAAAAGGACCACTTTCCTTGTCGGTTAGAGTTTTTAGTGTCGTTCTTAATTTTTTTCAGCTTTTGTGTCAATTCCTTTTCCAGTTTTTAGTTTTGAATATATTCTACCACTCCATTCTTAGTGTCCTAATTTTGTGTTCCAAGAAAATCTCTACTCTTACGAACCTCAAATTCTAGCGTGAACTTGTTTTTGGGCTACACTTGAGCACTTGAGCAGTTCTACTTTCTTCAAGGTTTGCAAGGGGTTGTGAGAAATTTTGGTGAGCTCATTAGAGTGATTGAGTGACCATACACGAGTGTGAGAGTATACACTTAAGGAGTGAAGTGGAAAAAAAAAAGAAAAAAAAGGGGAGACAAACGTTTCTTTCTCCTTTTTCCCTTTCTTTGCTACTAACCCTTGCAGGTACACTTGAGACTTCATGTCTAGTGGCAACGAAGGAGTATCTCGTCCCATGGACTTTGAACAAATGATGGAGCAAATGGAGAGACGTTTCCAAGGCATGCTAGTACCCATTCAAGATGAGTTGCTGCAACTCCGAGCGTCTGGAACACCAAAAACCTCTAAGTCTACACGAAGGCGAAGAGACGTGGAGGAATCCGATGATTCCAACAATGATGATGATGACGAGGAACCTCCCATTCGGGCAAGGCGAAGGAACCCGACTGGACCCGCTGATGTATTCAAGGGGATCAAAATGAAAATCCCTGAATTCAGAGGACGGTCCGATCCCGAGGCCTTTCTCGAATGGTTATCCAAGATCGAAATGGTCTTTTCTTGTCAAAACTACACCGAGGTGCAAAAGGTGCAATTGGCAACCATGGAATTCACTGAGTACGCGGTGGTTTGGTGGGACCAAATCAAGAAGTCTAGGAGGAGAAATGGGCTCCCTGAGCTCGTTCCATGGCCCGAGCTTCGAGCCATGATGCGCACCCGCTTTGTACCTGGACACTATACTAGGGATTTGTACCACCGACTGCAAACTCTAATCCAGGGCAACCGGAGTGTGGATGAGTACCACAAGGAGATGGAGATCCTGATGCTTAGAGCGGATGTACAAGAGGATCCCGAGGCCACCATGGTGAGATTCTTGAACGGGTTAAGACCCGATATCGCTGAACGAGTGGAACTTCAACACTATATGGAGTTGCATGAGCTTGTTGACAAGGCCGTTATGGTCGAGCAGAGGCTCAAGAGGAGGGGTACTACTCGATCGAATTTCGGCAACACCACCTACTCTACCAACCGCCCATTCCAACCACGGAATGATTCTCGGCCTTTGCCAAATGCTCCTACACCAAAGCCGAGATTCGAGGGAGGTAAGGTAGGCAACTCTAATGTTGGTAAACCACCCCCTTCTGCCCCAAAATTTGAGGAGCCTTGGGCACAAACTAGAGATCATGATACTCGATGTTTCAAATGCCAAGGTAGAGGCCATATTGCTAGTCAATGTCCCAACCAAAGGACTATGATTATGATGCAAAATGGTGAGATCGTGAGTGAGGACGAAGCCGAGTACGAAGGCATGCCACCCCTTGAAGGAGGTAGTGATGGGGAGTCACCGAATGAAGAAGAATTTAGTGCACCCGAGGGTCACTTTGGGACCGCCTTGGTTGCAAGGAGAGCTTTAACTGCACGTGTTAAGGAGGACGAGCTTCAACGGGAGAACATCTTCTACACTAGGTGCTTCGTCAATCAAGCACTTTGTAGTGTGATTATTGATAGTGGGAGCTGCACAAATGTAGCTAGTTCACTCATGGTGGACAACTTGAAACTGCCTACAAGGGATCACCCGCGACCTTACAAACTCCAATGGCTCAACAATTCTGGGGAGGTTCGAGTAACCAAACAGGTTCTTATATCCTTCCAAATTCATAAATACTCTGATGAAGTATTATGTGATGTTGTACCTATGCAGGCTAGTCACATTATACTAGGTAGGCCGTGGCAGTTTGACAGGCAGGTAACTTTTGATGGTGTGACTAATAAGTATAGCTTCTTGTACAATAGTAAGAAAGTCACACTAGCTCCCCTTTCCCCCAAACAAGTGCATGAGGACCAATTGAAATTGCAACAAGAGTTTGAGAAGTATAGTGCAAAAAGAAAAGAAAATGAGAGAGCCGAGGCAAAAAAAGAGAGGAAAAAGGCTATAGATAGCTCGGCAAGTGAGATAAAATCTGAGGGAAAACAAATGCTCCTGATAAAAGCCAAGAAAGTGAGGAAGTTAATGAGAGGTGAGCAACCACTTCTTATGCTTGTTAGCAAAGAAGTAGCTCTGAATGTGCATGAACTTGATATTGACATACCTCTCGAGGTTAAGTCTCTTTTACAGAAATATGCTGATGTCTTCCCCGAGGATGTGCCAAGTGGATTGCCGCCACTTAGAGGCATTGAGCATCAAATTGATTTCATCTCTGGGGCTTCATTGCCAAATCGACCAGCTTACAAGAGCAACCCGGAGGAGACTAAGGAGTTGCAAAGGCAAGTGGACGAGTTGCTTGGCAAAGGATGGGCACGTGAGAGTTTAAGCCCGTGTGCTGTTCCAGTCATTCTGGTGCCCAAGAAAGATGGTACGTGGAGGATGTGCACCGATTGTAGAGCCGTCAATGCCATTACGGTAAAGTATCGCTACCCTATACCTCGCTTAGATGATATGCTTGATGAGTTACATGGATGAGTTGCATGGGGCTGTGTTCTTTACCAAGATTGATCTCAAAAGTGGGTACCATCAAATTAGGATTAAGGAGGGGGATGAATGGAAAACTGCCTTCAAGGCTAAGTATGGATTGTATGAGTGGTTAGTGATGCCTTTTGGGTTAACTAATGCACCTAGTACCTTCATGCGGTTAATGAATCATGTTCTACGTCCATTCTTAGGAAAATTTGTGGTAGTTTATTTTGACGATATCCTAATTTATAGTAAATCTTATGATGAACACCTCGAGCATATTAGGGCTGTTATGGATGTACTTCGATGAGAGCAGCTCTATGCCAATCTCAAGAAGTGTAATTTTTGCATGATACCAGCTGATACGAATCTCGTTGGTGAGGAGATACGCGACCCAAGATCGCTTGTTGGATTTGATGTCGGATGCAAGAAACGGTGGCAACGGAAACCCTACGACCCCTCTAATCCCCGTGACTATGAACTTGTTGATACTATCTCAACCCGTAATCAAACGAATTAGTGAACCTCAGGCAAGAGTAGAAGGCGCCACAATTCAAGTGCGATTCTTGAATTGATAAGCCGAACAAGAACACTAGAGTATAACTCTAAGTTGTTCAAGGTTTGCTCGAAAGCTATGGAGAAAACTCTCTCAATATTTTTTTCATCCAAGTGTATCCTTTGTGGAAGTAATGGGGTGCCTTATATAGGCTACAAGTAAACCCTAAATTGGGAAGAAAAAAAGGAACTAAAGGTGTGCTATGAGTCGGGCCTCATGTGGGCTTTCCCTCCAAGGTAGCTCACCTTAGCAAATAATGATGACTAAAAGGCAATCTTACCCTTGGCATTTCTATGTGCAACATGCACTTAGCCAATTATTCAATCTAATCAACTAATGTGGAATTAAATGACTAATACTCAGGTGTAGCTTCAATGCTCAATACCGGACTGCGATCACCTTCACTTGAGTATATGAATCCTTCAAAGGACTTGTGTATGGCCTGAATAAGTACACTGAGTTGCTCACGAAGTCTCTTTGCTCGAGCTCTAGTAATGGATCCACTTGGGGCTTGCACGCGATCCTCACCCCCTTGATCACTCGAGCCATTGTAGACGTGATCACGTACTATGATGCTATCACAATGCTAATGCTGGCTTTTGTTTTCTCCAAATAAACAAAAATTTCATCCTAAATTAGAAATTCCTTCGCATACGTGCCTATACAACCCAACTCTGGACAAAATACGCGGACAGCAAGAAAAGCAATCTAGCAACTAAACCAACCAGATGAATTAGGGCTGACCCATATCCCGTAAGGGACGTGCGTGAAGCGACATTTAACAAAGAGCGACAACTAACCTTGTTCTCAATTGGGCAACCAATTGTTTCGGATATGCATTGAATTTGCTCTTTATCAAGCAGGAACGATGGGTTATCTTGTTCGAAAATGGCCTATTAGACCCTGGTATTGAGCTTGGTAGTCGCAAGTTTCAAACCCTAGATCCAAAATTGATTTGTGCCTCCTCTATCGGCTTTTGCGGCTATTAATTGACGTCAGCTGGTTGTGGATAACAGGCACCGTCGTTATCATCGAAAAAGGGATGCTCGAAGGGGTATCTAACTCGCAGTGATGGCTAGAGAAGTTGGCAGAACAAGCTGTGAAAGTAGTCACCAGCATTCACTGGTCGATGGACTTTTCTTCTTTCCTTCAGTGCTCTTGATAACAATGGCTAGATTTTAGGAAAAAAGTTTCATGTGTCTGAAAAGAGGCAATTATGCAGTTGGGTGAAAATTAGACAAACAAGGTGGATCTCAAGCACGTGAACCCTTACTCCAACAAGTTTTGACAGAGTAGGTAGGTATCTTAAAATATATACTTCTTAAACCAAGTGCAAAAAACTGACGTACCCAAACAAAGTTTTGAAAATAAATTTCCCAGACTAAATTAAGCAAAACAAATTTTGCAGTCCAAACAGATCCACTGATTAAAGATTCACACGGAAGATAAACTCATTTCTTTTTTGTTTTTAGATGCATAAATAGGAAGAATCAAATATTTGAACTACTTGAATCGATTTTTGTCCTTATAACTAGTCAGTCATGAATCAACTTTTGAGAGTGTTCTGACACAAAAATTGCTAGTTTAAAAATAGGATTATTGGAGGCATTGAAAATATATCTCTTACTTTATTTGTTTCCAATCACACACTCCATCTCTAAAATCAAAGACCTATTTATTCATTTTTCGTATCTTCGAAATGAAACCAAAAAGTTCCAAAAATAAGCTATAACAAGAAGAAAAAGATTTAGCCAAAGAAGAAGAGATTTAGATTTAAGAGCAACATTGAAAACAACATACTCAAACTCATAAACTCTTTCTAGATATCAATTAACTTATTTGAAGGAAATTTGCCTTTTTATTTTATCAAAAAATGCATTCATAGTAAGATTGAACTACTGTTAAGATATTATTACTAATACAAAATTATTTCAAGACTAAAACAATGAAAGCAAAAACAATCATACAAGATTGAAGGATTCTTCTAACTTTTGAGTTAGACATGCTATTCAAAATCGTCTAACCATTTTTGTCATTATATTCTTTTAGTATAAGGTATAGATATAGAAATATGGATATGAGGACCATTGATAAAGATATCTATACTAAACTAGATCAAATGCTTTAATAAAAGTAATATAAAATTGTAAAGGCAACTTGAGGCTAGGGAAAGTCTACTTATGTTAGATTAGTGTAATTCTTAAATGATTTGTTATATTATTTTTCAGAATATGGTGTATATTTCGCTAGTTTGGTGTACATGAATAAAAGTCAAAATTACGAGGGCAGTTGCCCTTTTTTGTAACTAATTCTTATAGTATCAAGTGTTAATATATATAAGTACCGTTTCTATTTGTTGAAAAAAAAAGAATAAAAGTCAAAATTACACCAAGGTTCTATGAGTTTACATCAAATCTGAGAAGCGTTACACCAACAAGATAGAAACGAGTAAAATCCAACTGTCTCTAAAATTAGCCAACTAACAAATGCAATGCATTGTTGATAAAGAATAATATAAATGTGTGGATTTTTTCATATTATAATGATCTAGTCAACAGATGTAACGAAACAAGAAACAAAGAGAAGTTAATGACTAATGAATCTTTAGGCAATGTTTTTCAAAATGAAAATAAGAGTCCAACGTACCAGTATCAAACATCATTTTCCTTTATTATGCTTATCTAGTTTCTAAATTACTTCTCTTAGACATTTCCTCAAACAACTTGTAGGCATCTTGTATACTTTATAGTGCAGGCAAAAAGTCATAGTTTTTAGAATCCAACATGTTACTAGTTTACCAACTAAAAAAAATTACTAACTAAATAAACATGAAATTTCAAGAAAAGAATATAACAAGAAGAATAGATAGCGAAGAAAAGGGGCTGTGCCTATTCTGAGGACTTGAAAATTTGCTTCTATTTTCTTATAATCCTCTTTTATTTTGAATAAATTAATTTATAATTCCTTTACTACTAATTTTACTCCCTCAATAGTTGTAATATATAACAGAATCGAGAGTTTTACTTTTACTTTTATAGTTAAAGTAAGTTAGGATTTTTGTGCATTTTGGTAGTGTGATCGCTTGGTGAGGTATGTGTACTAAATTTGATGGATAAGAGCGAGTATTAGGTAAAAGAAAGTGTGTGATTAGAAGTGCTAATAATAAGTTAGTGAATCATAAATTAAAACAAAAGAACAAGAGAGTTAAGGAAAATAGGCTTGAACCGATGTGTGTCTTTTGTTACCGGTTGAGTACACCACTTGACCAATACTTTTTTACCCGAATCTCCTTGTTTTTATTTCAATTAATCCTCCCTAAATTAACCCTAAAGTCAGCCGAAATTGTTGACTAAGAAAAGGAAAGAAAAGAAAAAAAAGTGGAGAAATGTTGGCTTGACAAGTGTCAATGATCCAAGGTAAGTTTGACTAAGAATTTTCTTTCCTTCTTATCTTTCCTTTTGGCCAATTTTTCTTCCATTTCTTCATGTCTTGGTGGAACCATTAGGAGAGAAAAGAGAGGAGAAAAAACTTCCATTTCATCTTGATTTTGCCTTGTTAAGTTGGAATCACAAAAACTAAACGGAACAAACTCGCACTAAGGAAGCAAGAAAACTTGTAGCGGAGAGTTTTTTGAGGGGAAGCCTTGGTTTCTTCATTTTCTTCAAGGGGTGAAGGTATAAGATGAACAATTTCCTTTCTCTTTCTTATTCTTGCAAAATATAGTGAAGCTGACTTGAAACTTGGTATTTTATGGATGATAATCTAGATTTGGTGAAGATTAGTGAAAAATCAGCCTGGGGTTTATGATTTTCAGCTTTGATTTATGTTGTTTATCCATGATATGTTGGCATTGAGCTTGGTTGTGGACTTGTGAGGTGATTGGAAGCTTTATTGTGACTTTTAACTTCTAAATAGGAATTTTCAGCTTTCTTAGCGAATTTTCAGCTTTCTTAGCGAATTTTCAGCTTTGATATTGTGATGATATATGCTAAAAATGAGCTCCAATTAGATGGTTTTATGGCCCAGATTAAGAGCTGCTTTTATCTTATTACTTTTGGTGTAATTTGGGGCTGATTTGAGAAGAAAATGAAGCCTTGAAAATGGCTGGAAAATTTGGTAAACACAAAAGAAATACTGGCCATTTTTCCCTCTCGTAGGATAAGTGAGTGAAAGCGGAAATAGGGATGTGACTTGTGCTTGATTTGGGACTTAGTTATGTAGGGACGTTTAAGTTGACCTTGTGAGTGACTCATAAGCTAAAAGTTTGCTCAAAAGTGTATATTTTTCAAAGACAAAGTAGCAACCAATTTAAACAAGATTTTCTCGTTACTTATACCAAGTTGCGAACTTAAAAGTTTTAATCGCTTCTTTTTCAAAACCAAAAGAGTGAGCATGAATTTTCTAGGGTTTAATAATTAAAATGAGTACTACTTAAATGAGTTCTATTTACTTGGTTTTTTTTAAGTAAAACTTCTATATTTTGAAACCCTAAATGATTTCAAGATGTAAACGATATTTTATCGCAAATTTGGACTCTAGCCAGGGGGTTGAACCTAAACTTGGTTTTGGAAAGCAGTAAATCCTTGGTGAGTGCTTCCAAGTGCATGATTGAACTTGATACTTGACTGAAATGTTTTACTAATGCGATTGGATAATATTTGATTTGTTTGGTCGGACAAGAGTGTACTTTATCGCACTTATCCTAATGTGACTTATTCCTGTGCACTGGTTACAATTGGCTTGATATGTATATATATATGTGTGTGTGTGTGTGTGTGTGTGTGTGTGTATGACTTGGATACTATTTGGAATTCCAAAAATCCTGTGGCTAGTTAATCGAGTCGAGCCGGCAAGAGGTTGGTTGATAAGATAACGAACCCTGGGTCTACTGGTTTGTTGAGTGGAGTGTTATCTCCTCGACTAATTGGTATGCTCGAGTATTACCACCACTGTTTATATTAGAGTTCGGTCCTGGTAGGGGGATTGAATGGTGGATGGAGATTGGAGTTAAGTGGTGAACTACCGAAATGGTTACTCTACTTGAAAGTTGACGGAGTGTCAACTACTGCTTGGTGAAGCTATGGTCGAGTTAATTCGCAAGAGCTACTGTATCCTTTCACTTGGAAATGTTGGATATCTAATGATTTGCTATTCGAAGTGTTATTGCTCATTTTTATGAACTCTTATACTCGCTACTTTGATATTTCAAGTTTTATACCGTGGTCAACTTGCTACTTGATTTTTGCATGATGTTTGGAACCTCACTAAGTTTTGGCTCACCCTATTAGTTTTGTTTTCCTTACAAGGGATATGAGCGAGGGCGTGAAACTGGTACAGGCTAGCATTGTCTAGTTTTTGAATTTTTGCGATTATACTCGCGCTAGTGCTCGACTAGGGTTGAAAATTATCTGGAACTTAAATCTTTTGTTGTATTTGGGAATGTATGAATAATTGAGATGGACTTGAGCATAAATGTACATTCTAAGTTTGGAACTGTTGTTTCATTTCCTTTCGAAGTTATAACTTGTTTTCTTGAAGTGAGTGAGTGAGTCCAGACGAGAGTTGGGCAGGCGGGCCACTAAACCCTGGAGTACGCCCTAGGGAGAGGTGGGGTTGTCACACCTATTGGGTTCAAAAACATTTCAATAAAGCAACCTTTTGTCTACCAAAAGGGATAACAAATTAGAAACCTAATTAAATTATGCACTCCACTTATAATATCCAGAATAAAATCATAGTCCAGCACAATTTGATTGTTGTTCATTGTTTACCTTTGATTATAGATCTTCTGATGTAATTAAAAAATTTGGTGAATTTAGTGTTAATCTTGGTTTGAAGAGAAAAGATGAAAAAAAGGGTCTCTTAAGTATATTGTTTTCTTACTAAAATTATAGTTGATTCAACCATTGAAAGAGAAAAACAATTAGTCAAGTTATGGAAGATGTTTGGAATAGCCTCATTAAAAGAAAAATTTTTGGAATGTTTGGAAACAAGAAAAGTAACGAAGGGGAGTTCGTCTTTGCGTTGGTAGTGGTATTTTGTTAGTATTGTCAATGTATTTTAATATTGGTTTAATGATTTAATCTTATAGGCCGTAGGGTATACAACTTGTGCGAAAAGGAACTTGTGAGGCCGTTCACATGTATGACTATCTCTTCATCCGCAAACAATCTGGATATGGAAGTAAAAAATATATTAGCTTTATAGAAGACATAGTGAACCCCACTTGTGACGACCCCACCTCCCCCAGGGCGTACTCTAAGGTTTAGTGAATTGCCTGTCCAACTCGCATCAGGACTCGCTCACTAACATTTCCAAATGAATAACACAAAAATCCTTCAATATAACATTTACATGTTACAAATCGTCCAAATATACAAACCAAAGTACAAGCCCAAAAGAAAAGAATCTAAACAACTAGTACCATAATATAGTGCTGACCAAAAATAAACTTAATATCTCCTATTACCAACTATTACTATTGTTGTATCTCTCATCCCTGCACCCTGTTAAGGAAAATAAATAATGGAATGAGATAAAAGCTCATAGAGGTTCCAAGAAAAACATGCAGTTAAAATGATAAGATAACAATCACATATATCAAAATCTTAAAGCGAAGAAAGTAAACAACTACACAGAGTCCTTAATTGTTCATATATTCAAATAAACAATTTATCATAGTAAAAAAAGGATACGGATACTGATACGGTGGCTCCCGCCAGGTTCTAGACAGAGCACTTGGGATTCAAACGTTGATAAAACTGATACAGTGGCTCCTGCTAGATTCTAGGTAGAGCACCTAGGATTCAAATATTGATACAACTGATATTGAGGCTCCTGCCAGATTACGGGCGAGACACTTAGTCTCGTTCAGTATTTCACTTGCAGCCAATTTAGCAATAGCATTTTTCGAGTCTGTCGACAATCCATCAATGTTTGAAATTCAGCAATAAATAACCCATCCACCGATCAACCCCCTACCGGGCCCGAAATCCAAAGATAATAGATAGGTAATACTCCAGTATACTGGTTCTAAAGGACTCATCCCGTGGAATAAACAATAAACACTATCCATGGTTTGTCAATCTTCTCGACCAAGACTTTACTGGCTTGATTTGACTAACTAATCGATGGGGTTTAGAATCCCAAGAACAAGTATAGTCGATGAGATAGTATCTCCAACCGACTTTCAAGTCATACACATGTATATCAATTCACTTACAAACAGTTCACTTGTAAACATGAAAATAAGAGTTTAGTCAAGTAAGGTCGAGTGCGATAAAGTATACACTCGCCTATTTAATATCAAGTTAAGCAAGCTTAACAGGTCGAGTGCGATAAAGTACACACTCGTTTTTGCAATAACAAGTCAAGATATCTACCAATTTCAGGCAACAAGTCATATTTCGATCAACAAGTCACATGAAATATCAATCAAGTAAATCACATGGTCCTAACATGCAGTTAAAACACTCACCAATTAATCACAATCTTTTCACTTTATACCCTGATTCTTCCTCTTGGACACTCTCAAGTCCTGTGGTCATATAATACATCAAGAGTCGGGCAATTGAAAGCCAATATAGATAAGAAAATTAGAGGTTCAAATCTTCATTTAGAAAACACATCAATTAGCAGGTTTTACCCCAATGTAGCTTCCAAAGTTGCATAGGTTTCTTGTTTAAATCAAGGGAAAAATCCACATGGATGCTAGGTCAATGTCTCAAGCAACATATAGAGAAAACGGATGTCGATCATAAGCAAAAATTTTGAGGAAAATGAGACAAGACTCTCAGTGTTTACAACTGGAACTTGCGAGTAATCAAACGTTATCAAACATTTTGGAGCAAATTGTTTTCTTCCTCTTAAATCTCTTTGGTTTAGCTCAAATCAAATAGATAGGCCAAGATCAAAGTCTTGTCAAGTGTTTTGAACCACAATATGTCAAAACTCTCATAAGCAAGTAACAAGTACTGGTAGGCAAGAATCCACCTATAAACTGTCACCTACCCAAAACTCTAAAGAATAAGATTTTTGCTTCATCAAAACTCTTTGTTAAAAGCTCAAAATCAACATACATATGAAGAGTAAGGTTATAACAAGTGTCTTGGACAAAAGTAACAAGATTATGTGCAAGAGTAAGTCAAATTAGCTCTCCCACTCTCAAATGACCAATCAAGTAAAATGTGGAGCAACTTGTCTCCAAGTTTCAAGTTAACCTCCAACTTCCACCCTATTCCCATGGTAAACACACTAGCAATCAAACTAACATATCATGAAGTGTATGGTGCATATGCTAGGCGAGGAATTCCATCAAACTTTCACATATATAAAGTTCAAAACTAACTAACTAGATTATGCACCAAAGCTGGAATTTTTGCAACATAACTTGAAAAACGTAAAATCCCTCATACAAGTCCTTCCCTCGCTCACCCGGTTAACCAAGCAAACTTAGCAACACTTAACCCCTAATTCCTCTATCTAAACTTTCAAGTTTTAACTTTATCTGCATGGCAAAAACATAATAAATCATAGTTAGCATAGCATGCGTCATATGGAATATATTCTTGGCAAGAAAAATTATCAAAATCACACATATATAACTTGCAACTAGGCTATGCACTTCATATACCAAAGCTGAAAACTTCCCATAGAACTAGAAAACAACATGAAACCTTCCATAGAAATCATTCCTTCTCATCCTAGACCACCATACATCAAGGAAACTCAAAACCTAGCAAGAAAACCTAGTAGATCATCAAGTAAATCTAGTAGATCATAAAACATCAAGAAAACCTATTAGTTCCTCAAGTACATCTGGTAGATCATCATGTAAACATCAAGAAAGATAGGTTCCTAACAAAATTTACCTCTTTACCTCCAAACTCAAGGATGGCAAGCAAATCAAGAAAGATGCAAGGCTTTCTTCCTCCAAAAACCTCACCAAGAGCTTCCATCCAAACTTGATTCAAAGTTCTACGAAGTAGATTGGGGCTTTTCTTTTGTTTTCTCACCAAATAAGCAAGAATCAAGGCTTGAAATTGAGTTGGTTTTCTCTCCTTTTCCTCTCTCAAATTTCGGCCAAGAAGAAAGAAAAACAATGAGCTTTGTGTGATATAAAAGGTTGATTTGGATAAGGATGAACTCTTAGTCTTGGTCAAGGTTTCATGCATAAGCCACAAGCGGTGCAAAAAGATGAATGTCTATCTGTGACAGCCCCACCTTACCCTAAGGCGAACCAAAGGGTTTGGCGGACCGCCTACCCAACTCTCGCTGGGACTACAGATCCGGAACAAACATAAACCCTACCAAACGCTCAAAAGAACGTCGAGAAGAAAGCATTCACCGTCCGAAAATCAAAACAAGCATAACGACTTTCTATAACCCTAGAACAGAACATTTCCAAACCAAAATAACTCATGAACATGGTTAAACACTTTTATATACACATGGTTAAACACTAAAAGTAGTCAATAATCAATTTTAGGTATTGGAGCAGGGACTCTAGATGTGCAATGGGTTACTTGATTTACCCTGTTTTTGAAAAGTTTGCTTAATCCGGTATACCCGAATTTATTATCTGACTAAATTCACTAACTAGTAGACAGTGGCAAGTAGGGTCGTCTCCTCAGGGATTGGAGAGAAATTTATTTCCTTTTGAGTCAAGACAAATGGGGATTTTCAAGATTAAATGCTAACTAAATAAATTAAATATAGAAAATAATTAATTAAAAGAAATAATTGTGAGAACTCTAACCAAGGGTACACTTCAGAAATGGTTCATGCACTGATCATCGATTCACAGATAATTCAAACATTTATTAATAGATTGGTTATAGTTGTCATGCACGCGATAAACAACCAACCTTTCCTTAATTTCTCGATAGTTAAGGTACGATCGTTAACTATTTTTCTAACCCGAAAATAACCTAGGTACGACCATAGAATTTAATTTCTAGATTGCATTAATAATTAGAAAGACCCACTCCTAACTAACAAACACGTTACGAGGGTTTGTTTAAGTTAGATCGTATGTTTCCTGACAGAAACCCAATTACGCCAGTTGCTACTGAGATGGAAGTAATCGAACAATTACGGATTCAATTACCCTAATTAGCAAAATAGACTACATGAACAATCAATTATTGTGCACTGATCAATCATACACAAAAGTTATAATAATTAAAAGCAGAAAACATATAAATACTAATAAATGAAGGAAACTATTAAAAATGGTTTAGATCTCACAGTGATTGCTGAACCAAATCATTAGTTGCCCCCTTGACTAGAAATAAGAAGTTAGTTCTCCATCAATGGAGAATAATCCATGCAAAAATTCAGAAATATTAGTTGACGGCATTCTTCTCCAAATTCGATGGAATAAGAATTATTCCTGGAACTACCAAGCCAAAGGGATAATTAAATGTTCCCTACTATGGCTTTTGCGGCGCACATGATAGATACCTAATAGGAGAAGAAAACTACTAAGACCCCAAAACAAGTCTTCTCAATCTAAACAACGACTAGTCTCTCATCTTGTCGGTTTTTCCACCAAATAAGGAAAACAAAGAGATAAGGCAACTACTGAAGTTTCCTTCTTTCTTGTTTCCTAATGCTAGTAAACTACTAGTCACCAAAGGAAAGGCGTTGGTTTAGCACATATTGGAGCCGGATTTGCAAGGATGCTCAAGGCTCCCCACGTGCACGGAATTTTCTCAAGAACGTCATCCTTTTTAGTACTTTTCTGCTGTAGACACCAAAATTTCATCATTTTTATTCATATTTTGGTTTATTTTATTTATTTTTAATTTATTTTGTTTCATTTTATATTTCTTGAGGAAAATCATTTTAGAAAATCGGGAAAAGAAAATTTGGAAGAAAGAAAGAAAAACAAAGAGAAAAAGAAAAGAAAAATCGACTCAGTAAAAAAAAAAAAGAGGAAAAAAAAAGAAAAAATATTCCGCGCCATTTTCTTCTTCATTCGTGCGGAAGCCAGGAGAAAGCTCAAAACTGCAGCGGTCATTTGCCCATTTTTAATCCTTTTGCATTTTTTCTTTTTCCAGTACAAGCCACCTCACCCCAGCAAAGATGATTCCAGAAGAAAGAATGATCTAAGGGCTGCAAAATCTTTAGTAAAAATTGAACTATCATCCCAACCTTAGGTATGAGGGTTTGGGAGATTCTGCTCCATATAAAAGGAAGATACGGGAGAGGAGAATAGAGGTGACGGCGGGGGAGTGAAAAAAAAAAAGGACCGACGGCTAAGAGAGGAGAAGTAAGAGGAGTTGGCGGCTGGGCTAAGGAGGAAAAAGAAAAGGTTGAGGGGTAGAGAGCATAGAGAATCTGGTGGCGGCTAAGGTTAGGGAGTTATCGTGAGAGGGTGAAACAACAGAGAGACTGAGAGAGAGGGTTGCTGGTAAGAAACTAGAAGCCAAAAAGGCTGGGAAAAACTGAAAGAAAAGGGAGAGGAAGAGAGTTCAGGTTGAGAAGGTTTCGGCTGGGCAGTAGAAAGGCTACGGGACAGAAGTAGAGGACCAGAAACCAAGGAACCAGGGAGGGAAAGGAGTTTCAGCCACTACGGGGAGTAAGGAAGAAGGAACGTGAACCAAACAAAGCGCAGCCTCCAATCTCAGGCCAAGAAAGATAACCTCCGTTTCAGCTTCCAGGTATCTGATAGCCATCGTTCTTCTCCTCCTGTGTTTTGAAATTGTAAATACCGATTTCAACATCTTCTTCTTTGCTTCTGAAAATGTTGATAAAGATCCAAACTTTGAGCCTCTGTTTGTTTTTTATAGTGATACTAAGCTTGTTAGTAGCCATGATAAGTTAGAACTAGATCTGCTAAGGTGAAGCCTGGTTTCATGTCTTTTGTTGGGTCCCTGTTGAGCCGATATGCATCAATATTGTGTCTGATTTGGTTGAAACTAAAGGCTCATGGTTGCTGTTATCTTGTCGTTTCTCCTGCTTCCTGTCTATTCTTTATCCAATGATCTGTTCCTTTTCTTGCAAAATTTGGTAGCTTAGTGGTGTCTCTTTTCGGTTGCTATGCTGGGATTTGAGGATTATGTGAGACAAAAATAATGGGTTTGGTTTGAGATGCAAAGTTCACAGCAGAAACTCTGCCGCAGTTTTGTCTATTCGACCAGACCGCATTTTTCTTCTTTTGTTTGCTGTTGTTTTTTGAACTACCATGGCTATTGCTATTTAGGAAATGTCCAGTCTTGTGTTACTTTGCATGAATACCTCTGAACTGGGTAAGGAAGAAATGAAACTGTTTGTTGCAGAAATTTTTTTGTTTTTTGCCGAAGATCTGCATGTTCGAATGTCGAATTTCTATGGGTCTGATATTTGAAATCATAGCTTCGCTGTTTGGTTGAGAAGCTGGACGTGTTTGGATGAAAAATTACATCTGATGAACACCACAAGTGTAGCTAATCGTAGCTGAAAATTGCGAAATTTGGGTACTTGATGCTTGCATGATCTTTTGTATGAATTTCTGATGTTTAAACATAAGGATCTTATGTTGGAAAGTGAGATGAATGCTTAGTGACTGTGTTGTATTAGTTGATTGAGATATTGAAATATTGTTTGCTTGAGATAATGAAATGAAAAGCAAGCTACGGCTGGAATAGTGCAGAAAGCTTAAGAAGTTGCTGAAACTTTGTTGCAGAAGCATATGTTTCGTAGCTTTGCATGTTTGCATGGGAAATGTTTTTAAAATTTCATTTTTGACCCCCTAATACTTGCTTAATGCTGCTATGGCCCAAAAATCGTAAAAGTTAATCAATTTTGTCATCTTAACATGCCATTTTCTTTTTATTATGTCTTGACTTGTTTTTGGGTAGATTCTTAAGGAGTTGTAGGATGAATTTGAAGGGTCTAATAACTTTTTCAAGATTTATAGTTAATTTGATTTTTGGAATTTTGGCATTTTTGTTGTTCAATCATGGCAAATAGTTTTTTCATTTATTTTTGTGAGTTTTGTCATTTGATTGGTAGTTTTTATCTTAAGCCATTAATTTTAATTTCATTCCTTTTAGACCCCTAATATTCAATAAATTAACCCCTCGAAATTCTTTGACTTTTACAAGCAAGTCTCTACTTGTTTTAATTTCTTAAACATGGGTTGTTTGCCTCCTTTTAAGTGCCTTTGATTGATTCAATTTCACGCTTATTCCCATTTCATGTAATTATTTCTTAATTAAAGTGATGCCTTAACTCTTTTTATTATTTTGGAGGGTAAATAAGTGAATTCGTGTCATTAGGCCTCCAACTTCAGGGAGGTACACCTCATCCTTTTTTTCTCACTTTATTTGACCCTACGTGGCCTATGTGACTTTATGTGTTTAATTGCATACCTATTGAAAGTGTTTTATATTTATTATTTTATTTACTTATTTATTGGCTTTAGTTTTGTATATTTATTTTAGTTCAATTTTGATCATTTGAGAGGCATTTGAATGCCAAATTTGTAATAGTTAGGTATTTATTTATTTATTATTATTTTTTTTTTAATCCGGCTAACCTCGAACACGAGGGGGGACGCCACTCCCAAATTTATTCAAAAATAGACACAAGAGATGTTCTGTTTTGAGATGTTCGCCAGAAGGGCTAAGACAACCGTACATAAGGCATTCGCATCTTATCTAGGCGGGCTAGCCCCTGTATGTAGTCCGGGAGGGTGGAGGCCCCAAAGCTGTGATCGACACCCGTGGAACTTGCTAGATTTGCCAGGGCGTCAGCCACCCCGTTTGCCTCCCGATAGACATGAGAGAAGGTAACCTGGCGGCCCAGCGCTAAGGCTTGGATGCGTGAGATAGTCTTCCATAGCTTCCAAGGTACTCGTCCATTGTCATTCACCATAGCCATCAGAACCTGAGAGTCCATTTCAACTTGCAGAGAGTGGTAACCTGTGGAGAGCAACATAGCCTCCAGTAATGCCGAGGCCTCCGCTTCCATGTTTGTCCTTGAGCCCAAAAAATAGGAGAAACCACGGAGGACATTACCCCCCGAGTCACGAAACACACCTCCCGCACCAGATGAGCCTGGATTCCCTAGAGATGAGCCATCAACATTCAATTTTACAAACCCCTCAGGTGGTGATTCCCAAAGGACCCAGCGTGGGGCCATCCGCTTCGGTGACGTCAGTCGGAGAAACAAGCCCGAGCGGACTAGCTCCCCGTCATCCTGCGTCACTCGAGCGAAAGGCCGGACCTGGGACAAGTGATGCAGCAGCGTTTGAATATTCCAGCAAACCTGAGTTGGGGTTAAAACAACGCCCTCAAACACCGCCATGTTCCTAGCTTTCCAAAGGCCCCAACAGATTAGCGACGGCAATACCTTGCACAGCTTACCCCGTGCAGAGCCTGGAGGATGACATAGCCACCATTGCTGTAAACGGGAGATAGTGTCGGCCGTAGGCGACTGAGGAACCCACATGGCCCTGGCGAAAAAACTCCAAACCTGAGATGCTAGAACGCATTCCGAGAAGACGTGATCTTGAGACTCTCCATTCAAGCAAAACGAGCACTTTGAGGGGAGTTGGAGGCCAAACCGCTGAAGGGCATCAGGGAAAGGGAGATACCGATTGAGCAGCTTCCACATAAAGACAGCAATCTTGCAAGGAGCACTGGCACTCCATACACACTTCCTAGATCCAAGGCAAGCTCTTTTGGGCCGCAAAGCGTCCCAAGCTAAAGAAATGGTGAAATCGCCAGAAGATGTGAGGGTCCAAGCTGGTCTAGCTCTGTCGTCTAACTCAATTAAGCGGGTGGACTGCGTCACCATATCAGAAACGGACAGCATTCGTCGCCAGACTCTGGATGCTCCACAGACTACCCCATTGTCCTCACTATAACGGGATCGCATGAATAGTGCCCACAAGGAGGAAGAATGGCGGAACTGCCACCACAGTTTGCAGCTGAAAGCCCCTTGTATGCTTTTAAAAGAACGTATGCCAAGGCCATCCTCCTCCACTGGATAACATAGGTTTTTCCAGGAACGCCAATGATGTTTAGGGCCCAGCTCCGTCTGCCCCCAGAAAAAATTGGCCATAAGGCGTTCCAGCTCCTTTAGCACCCCGGATGGCGGGTCCATGACGGCTAACACGTGCGTAGGTATGGCAGAGAGCACATGCTTAATAAGTATGAGTCGCCCCCCCTGGGAGAGGATCTTTTTCTGCCAGCCCGCAAGTTTAGCAATGAATTTATCGATTAGAAATTGGAAGTATTCTTTTTTCCTACGTCCTGCATATAGGTTGCATCCCAAATAAGGAAGCGGCAGAGTTCCATGCCTGAAACCAGTCATCTGTTGAATTCGACGAATCTGGCCAGTTCCACACCGCCTCGATGCTATGAATAAACTCTTGTGATTGTTAATCCGCTGGCCTGTTGCAGTTTGGTATAAATTTAAGAACCGAACCAAATTCCCGACCGGCCTTCTATCTCCACGCGAAAAAATGATGATGTCGTCAGCAAAGGACAAGTGAGTGACCCGAACGCAACCACGTGACGTTGCATAGGGAACCACTCTGCCCCCCTCGACCTGTGCATTCAGTCCCCTACTTAGAGCCTCAGATGCCGTTAGGTATTTATTTTAATTATTTATTTCATTTCCCCCTTCTAGATTGTAGTAGGCCCCTCCCCAAATGTAATAGTTAGGGCTTGTTTGCTTCGTGTGTCTTGCATGCTTATGTGCTATATGTTGCTGCTTTCCCTAGGTTTCTGCATCTAGATAAGCATGCTTATGTGCTACGTGCTATGTGAAAATCTGTCTTGCATGTCTATTTGCTTTTAGTATTATATCTGATTATGTGGATGGAATGCACGTTACCGTGGCTAGTTCAATGCTAGTCATGGTCTTCCTCTCGAGCTCTCACAAGTCCAATGCTTGTGAGAGAGCATTAGTAAAAGGTTAGTCCAATACTAGACCCAATAGGGCCACTTCTCGCTAGTACATACTCGTATGCCTTCACTACATTTCATTCATTTTTTCCTTTTAGCATTTTTACATTTTTGCATGAACCTCTACCCTTTTCCCGCATTTGAAACACGATCTTTAGGACTTCGCATTTCATTCTAGCTATTAGGATCATCTGCTTGATTAGGTTAGAGAGTCACCCTTCTGGTAAGGGAAACAGACAAGTTTGGCTACACATAACCTTAGCACGCTTGTTTTCTTTCTAACCAAAAGGCAAATCAAAAGTCACGATTTAGGGTCTCCCCGTACCCGTCTTGCTTGCATTCCTCTAGGGCTCATGCATTTCCAAAGCACATTACACATTTTCACTTTTCACACTACCACTTTTCACATTTTCACTTCACACACTATCACTTTATACAATCTCACTCTTCAAACTATCACTTTACACTCTCTCACATTTGTACACGTGCACTTTTACATACTCATTTGCACCCTTGCATTTTACACACCCATTTGCACACTTGCACTTTGCACACTTGTACCTGGCACTCGTTTTTACACTCAAAGACATTTTTCGCACACACTCATTTTTCCTCATTATTACTCGAGCATTCATTTGCATTTTGTGGCGACCCCACTTCCCCCTAAGGCGAACTAGAGGGTTGGCGGGCCGTCTGCCTAGCTCTCGCCAGGACTCACGCAAGCAATCTAGCCCAAATCCTTCCGAAGAATAACCTAAGCTATTACAACACCGTTTCCTTCCAAATAGACTGATAACTAAATCCTCATTAACTTCAAAGATAATAGCATTTTTAAGATAGCCAATCGTCGACTCTTAAATATCTCACGCGTTACAAATCAGGCAACAAAAACATACAATCCAAATACATTAGTACAAGCCAAATAACAAATCCAGGGTTTACACTTTTCCCGCTTCAAGCGGCAATCCAACATAAAAGATACAATGTCTAACTCAAACTACATGCATAAAAGTGAAATTAGATTTCAAGTCTTGTTCAAGTGCCAGGACCTGTCAAGGAAAACAAATGAACGTGGGGTGAGCTAAAGCTCAGTGGTGCCCCAAAACATGCAATCACGTAAATCAAACAGCGAGTAACATTTTCACAAATTAAACAATTAGGAAAGCGTATAACAGCACAAGATAGGATACAGGGCTCTCAGGAGCCATTCTCCACACTTGATCAAAATTTACCGTAGTTGACCCTCCGTCAACTCTCACTACCTAAGGTCCATGTAGATCTTTTTATTTTTCTTACCTCCGGCCACCAATCATACCCCTTTACCGGGCCCGAACGCCAAACACGAGAGTGGTAATACTCGAGTATACCTTTTTATAAACTAGTCGAGAGATTCACCCAACGACGTCACAACACGTAGTTACCAGGTCAGGATAAGAGGCCCTCCCACCCTAAGGTGTGGTACATTCCCCTGCCTGGTGATTTAGTACTTGAGATAGGATAAGAGGCCCTCCCACCCGCAGGTGTGGTACATTCCCCTACTCAGTACTTAGCAAGTGCGAGCAAGATAATCACAAAAACACTTCAAGCAAGTCACCACTCGAAAGGCTAGTGTGATAAAGCACACACTGCTCACTTCGATGGATCAGAAACCATTTTCCAAATTATTACGTATCGAGTCAAGAAAGCACTTTAACCAAATAAGCATAGAACAAGCAGGGACACTCACCAAGAGTGAAATTCAAAGGTCAAGCTGGGAATCGAAGTCCACGTCCTCACTAAACCCTAGAAAATTCAAGTTTTAAAAACTATAAGTTTTACTAAACAAACCCTTGGTTTATAAATAAAAGATTATCTTGTATAAAACTAGCTTAATTCCTCGAAACAAATCAATAGCTTTCTCTTAAAATTAAAACTGGAAAAGGAATAAAATGTTTCGTGTGGTTTCTTTTTAAAGATATTTCCCTTCTAGAAGCAAACTAGAGCCAAATTAGTTTTAAACAAGGTTTCTTGCCGAACAAATTTTCTACGTCTTTTATTTGAAATTATTCAAATCTAGTGTTTTTAACAAATTTTCTCTAAAACAACTAGTCAAGGGTAATTTTACGAAAAACTTAAAGTTTAGTAGTTATTGCAATTACTCCCTAAAGGTTATAAAACTGGTTTAAGCAAAGAAAAGCATAACTAGTAGGCAAGGTTTTAAAAGTCCCAATATCTAAGTTTTAATATTAACGTACTAAACTCAATATATATAACTTAATATTAGGGCAAAATATTCCCACAAGATTTGATTTAAAGATACTTGAATTCAAAAGACTAGAACGGACTTCACGATTCCATTTCATTTGCACATTGTATTCCAAGTTGCTAATATAGCTAAAGCACAATTTAAATATAAATTTCACTAGGGCTTCATCAATCATTAGCCCTAGGTCTCAACAGATTCCAGTACAATCAAAATTCAACAAAGGAAGTCCAAGGTATCAAGACAAATTCTAAATCACAAACCATGGACCTTCCAAGTACATTTCAGCCAACCACTTGAACAAATTCACCAAAAATTAGATTCCTGCAAAAGCTACTCAAATGGCCAAGAGTTTCATCAATCATTAGCTCTTGGTATCAAACAAACATTCCTTGCCATAAACAACAGAAATCTAACTCAAGTATAAAAGATAAGTCACGGCTAACTTACATTCAAATAATTCTAGAAGTTCATACTTTCCTTTCTTGCTTTGATAGTCAAGAAAAATTCTAGCAAATGTCAATTCAAGATGTCTATTAAATCTCCATCTCTTACTTGCTAAGTACACTAAACTCTTATCATGCAAAAGAAAATTAACCAACCACGAACTACTCTTAACGTCCGATACGAGAGTCTCAGCTAAAAATTCGAGAGAAACTAGTTAAATGTTCAACCCAAAACAAGAAGAAAAACCACAGCCAACTTGACTCCCAAATAATTCTAAAATTCAGATTTTTCTTCAATTTTTACTTAACAACATACAAAAGGTGATTAGCAAGCTACAAGTAAATCTTAAACATTCCGTATGAAAATCTTAGTTGAAATTCAAAGGAAAACTAATTAAAGGCTCAACCTCTTCTTTCGGCCGCAATTCAGCTTTCTTTTCTTTCTCTTTTTTTTTTATTAAACACGACTCATCTCAGCTTCATGCATGATCAAAATAATTAACTATCAATCAGCTTTGATCTAATCCAAGTGCGGACATCATAAAAAAAATTCATCCAACCAGAAATTTCATTCCAACCCACTCGATTGACATGCATGCATCCAGATTTTGTTTTCCTTCAAATTTCTGGTTTACACACTGCTAATAAATCTCATGCAGGGCTTAATCATCCAGTATTTAGTTAGCTAAACACGCAACCAGTGAGAATCAAACACTTTCTGTTGACCTTGGTCGATCAATCCTTGGTTTTGATGATTAACAAACTAAAATGTAGATTTGGGCTAATGTTTTTATGTGAGCAATTTGTTAGAACAGATTCTTGTGGCACAAAAGAAGAAGCAAAAACAGGGCACTCATGTGGGACGTCCGAAAGGAAGCTATCGGACGTCCGAAAGGATGAAGAACATCAAGAAGGAAACTCTGTCGGACGCTCGTGAGGAAGCATCGGACGTCCGGAAGGATCGGACGCACGCATCGGACGCACATCGATCGCATCGGACGTCCGAGAAATTTCGCAAAGATTTGATGACTCTCTGACGACGTTCGGACGCATGGTTCGGACGTCCGACAGGTGGTTTGGACGCAGGGTTCGGACGTTCGACAGGTGGTTCGGACGTCCGACAGGCCAACGGCTAGTTTTGACAGCATTTAATATTTGACCGTTGGAGAGCCTTTTGGAGCCATTTCTCACCTTCTATAAACACCCCAAAGCACAAGAAGACACCAGACTTTTGCCAACACAAAATACAAGCTTACAAGTGAGATTTTTGAGTAGAAAGATTCTTTGTTGGTTGTATAAGGGGTTGGGGAAGTTGGGTTGTGAGGTTGCTCAAGTGAAGGTTATTCTCTAGGAGGAGTAAAACCTTGGTGAAGGTGAACCTATCACTTGAAGTGGTAAAACCTTGGTGAAGGTTGCCTCATTTGTATAAAATAGTTCTTAATTGGGTGAGTGATCTTTCAAGTGTAGGCTGTTGAGGGTTAACTAGAATTGTTGTAAAACTCCTTGGCTCAACCAAAGTGTGTTTAGGGTGAGGAAGGAGTGAGTCTTCACTTGTACATCTTGGTTAGCATCGCCATCTATTGAAGAGGCTATTGGATTGATATTTGGTTTGCATTTCTTATCTTTTCTCTTTAATTAAGTTTTCTTTATTGTGCTTAAATTTGATATATCTTTGTGCATCATAGTGAAATTGTTTGTACTCATTGGGTTGCACCAGGCCTTACAATTGGTATCAGAGCTTGGTCTCTTTTGATCAAGCTTAACCGCTTAGAGTAAAGATCATGGCAACCATAAAAGTTTCTTTTTTAGAAGGGCAATCGATTGATAGACCACCTATGTTTAATGGTTCTCATTTTAGCATGTGGAAACAAAGAATGATGATTTTCTTACAATCCGTTTATATTGAATTATGGTATGTGGTAGAAGATGGTCCTTATGAAGCTAGAATAGTTGACTCTACCACCAATTTGAGTAGATTAAAGACTAGACAAGAATTGAATGAAAAAGACAAGAGATACCTTTCTTTGAATGCCAAGGCCATGTGTATATTGTACAATGCATTAGATGTAAATGAATCTAGTAGGATTAAAGGTTGTAAATCAGCTAAAGATATTTGGGATAAATTGTGTGTATTTCATGAAGGTAACCAAGATATTAAAGAACAAAAGAAATCTTTGCTTGTTTCTCAATATGAATTTTTCAAAATGCATCCTCTTGAAAATGTTGATGAGATGTGTAGTAGATTTTGTGACATTATTGAAGATCTTAAATTGCTTGGAAAAGAATATTCTTTGGGTGAGAAAAATAGAAAGATTTTGAATGCCTTGCTAAAAGAATGGGAAAACAAAATAAATGCTATAGAAGAGGCAAAGGATTTAAATTCTATGTCCATTGAATCTCTTGTGGATACCCTAACCTCTTATGAATTAAAGTTGAAATTCAAAGTGCAAGAGGAAGAAAATGCAAGAATGTATAAGAGAGGCATAGCTTTTAAAGCATCTCAAGTGGGGGATAACCCATCCTTCATGGGTAATGAAAATATGGAAGTGGACAATGATATAACTCCTCACATCAAAAGTTTCAAGAAGATCTTCAACAAGAGAAGTTCAAGAGGAGATTGCAAAATTACATGGGATGAATGCAATTCAAAAAGAGAAAAAGAAGAGTTGGCACAAATGGCACTAATGGCCTTTGGAGAAGATGAGGTAAATTCTTATCACTCTTCTTGTGATGAAGATAATGAAGATGATGATGTGAAAATTCTTATGATTAAAATGCATAAAAGTTTGAGAAAATCTTATGCTAAAAATAAAGATTTGAAAACAAAAATAAATGATTTGTTGGAAGAAAACTCCAAACTTTTTCAGGAAAACAAATGTTTGAGAATGGAAAATGATGATTTAAAAAATCAAAAAAGTGTTTTTGATTGCAAAAATAATTTGAAAAGGAAGTTGGAAGAGAAAACAAAGTTTTATGATAAAATGTTGGAGGAACAAAATTTGTTAAAGAAAAGAATTAATGACTTGAACGAGTTTCTCCAAAATGAAAAATAAAAGTTTTCTCAAACAAAAGAAAGCAAATCTTTTCAAGGCACAAATAAGTTTGATATGATAAGAAGTAAGAAAATTAGTTGCATTAAATCCACTTATGTGCAAAATACTTCTATCATGTGTCACTTTTGTTGTCAATTTGGACATATGCAAAATGATTGCTATGTAAAGAAAAATATGAGAAAAGGTATGAAATCCATGTGGATTGCTAGATCATGTTGCTCTAACTCCCAAGAACCCTATAAAAAATTACAATTGGTATCATGAAAGTTTTGTCATTCTATATGGTCTTGATTTGGAAAATAAAGGGGGAGTTTGCTTTTTGATTGATGTCAAAAGGGGGAGTAGGATTTATTGAAATTTCTTTGTATGTTGGCATTTTCTAAGGGGGAGTTTTATTTGAACTTATTTGATCAAAGAAATCTTCATTTTGTTTGTCATCATCAAAAAGGGGGAGATTGTTGACCTTGGTCGATCAATCATTGGTTTTGATGATTAACAAACTAAAATGTAGATTTGGGCTAATGTTTTTATGTGAGCAATTTGTTAGAACAGATTCTTGTGGCACAAAAGAAGAAGCAAAAACAGGGCACTCATGTGGGACGTCCGAAAGGAAGCTATCGGACGTCCGAAAGGATGAAGAACATCAAGAAGGAAACTCTGTCGGACGCTCGTGAGGAAGCATCGGACGTCCGGAAGGATCGGACGCACGCATCGGACGCACATCGATCGCATCGGACGTCCGAGAAATTTCGCAAAGATTTGATGACTCTCTGACGACGTTCGGACGCATGGTTCGAACGTCCGACAGGTGGTTTGGACGCAGGGTTCGGACGTTCGACAGGTGGTTCGGACGTCCGACAGGCCAACGGCTAGTTTTGACAGCATTTAATATTTGACCGTTGGAGAGCCTTTTGGAGCCATTTCTCACCTTCTATAAACACCCCAAAGCACAAGAAGACACAGACTTTTGCCAACACAAAATACAAGCTTACAAGTGAGATTTTTGAGTAGAAAGATTCTTTGTTGGTTGTATAAGGGGTTGGGAAAGTTGGGTTGTGAGGTTGCTCAAGTGAAGGTTATTCTCTAGGAGGAGTAAAACCTTGGTGAAGGTGAACCTATCACTTGAAGTGGTAAAACCTTGGTGAAGGTTGCCTCATTTGTATAAAATAGTTCTTAATTGGGTGAGTGATCTTTCAAGTGTAGGTTGTTGAGGGTTAACTAGAATAGTTGTAAAACTCCTTGGCTCAACCAAAGTGTGTTTGGGGTGAGGAAGGAGTGAGCCTTCACTTGTACATCTTGGTTAGCATCGCCATCTATTGAAGAGGCTATTGGATTGATATTTGGTTTGCATTTCTTATCTTTTCTCTTTAATTAAGTTTTCTTTATTGTGCTTAAATTTGATATATCTTTGTGCATCATTGTGAAATTGTTTGTACTCATTGGGTTGCACCAGGCCTTACACTTTCCAGCAAATTTCATACTAAAATACCCATACAATTCCCAAAACAACTCCATCGGCTAAGCTGGAAGATTAGTTTAGCAGTCCAGCAACTTCTAGTAAAAATTTCCAGCCATGCAACCGGATTCCTGGCCATAAAGTTCATATGCAACCCCAAATAAAGAGCTATCTATCAGATTGCGTCCAAGACTAAGCTCAGATCATCACAAATTAACGAATTAAGGCTGCAAATTTCCAGCTCAAGCTCACGGCAGATCCAATTTCTTTCGAAACCAATTTCTAGTAACTTAATTCTTCATCCAAACGTACAACTCTCACATGCATGCCTCTAAACAGCTTCATCTACCCATAATCAACTAGTTCAAGTCTAGAAATTACCTCAGCTTGGAGTTTATACACACGGCTAGCAGCAGAAATAATTTTCTTCCTTTCGGCAGCCCAGAAATTTCAATCCGCCACTCTCCCTCTCCCTTGCTCAAACTTGCGGCTGGATTGGGGTAGTTTAGCTCTCGGTTTTCTCCACCTGCTCACGGCTAGAATGAAGAATGAGCAGCAGGTCTCCTTTTTTTTTTCTTTGTTGGCTTACGGCCGAAAGAAAACAATGAGAGGCTCAGCTCTCCCTCTTGGTCGTTTACTCCAAGGAAGCTACTCACTCACGGCTGAAAAGAAAATGGAAGTGTGATATTGTGGTGAATTGGAAATGGTATAGAGTGGAGTGTGCGGTTAGTGGGATTTATATATTGAGGTATTGTGAGTGAGGTTGGGTCGGCAATATAAATGGAAGATGCTGGAATGAGAAGTGAGAATTGGGACCGGCAGAAATTGGAAGTGTTTGAAGCTAAGTTTGTTCAAGAATTTTTTTCCATGGCTGCATGGTGAATTTGAATTGGGGAAGGGCTATTTCAGTCTTTCAGCACTTGTTCGACCTTTCACTTAAATCCCTCATGCTAAACTAATTCCAGAATTTACCCCAAATGTAATTCAAATGCCTACTAGTATTCTAACCTTGCAAAAATTCAATTATCGAAATACAACGTCCTAAGTGTAATTATAAGAAGTTTTGACTTAAAACGATTCATCTTAACTCTAGTTCCCGTTAACACCTAATGTTATTAATACTATCGAAATCAAGGAATTAGAATAAAAACAATAACACACTCTACGTCAAGAAATATTAACTTAACCTGGCAAAAATTCAAATAAATCTAATATTTTACACAATTGGATTATTTGTGACCTAAAACAAATTATTTATTACATAAAAATTATCTTTACACTCTTATTTAAAAACAAGTAGTTATAATGCTAGAGTTTATTAAAGAATTAAAAATGCAAATGAAATATGCATCGATATTTATATATATTTCAAGGTTCTCACATCCTCCCCTCCTTACAATGAATTTTGTCCTCAAAATTCTCACTTCCTAAAGAAATAAATCGGGGTACTTTTTCTGCATTTCTTCTTCTAATTTCCAAGTTGCTTCCTCTAGTCCGTGATTTCTCCATAAAATCTTCACCAAAGGAATTTTCTTATTCCTCAGTTCCTTTACTTCTCTTTCTAGGATCTTGACTGGTCCTGCTTCATACGTTAATGACTCATCCATTTCAATTCCTTCCAATTGCAACACATGGCTTGGGTCGGGATAATATTTCCTAAGCATGGAGACATGAAAGATGTCATGAACCTTGGCCATGCTTGCAGGCAACTTCAACTGATATGCTACTTTTCCAATTCGTTTCAAGATCTCAAAAGGTCCGATATACCTTGGCTTTAGCTTCTTACCCTTCTTGGACACTACTCCGCTCTTCAAGGGTTTAACTCTTAGGAAAACCTTGTCTCCTACTTTGAATTCTAAATTTTTCCTCCTTGTGTCGGCGTAGCTCTTTTGTCTACTTTGGGCAACCTGAAGTCTTTCTCTAATAAGTTTCACTTTCTCCTGAGCCTCTTCTATCCAAGGTATAGCCGTTGGATCTACAATTTTCTTTTCTCCCACTTCATCCCAATAAATTGGAGATCGACATCTTCTCCCATACAACGCTTCATACGAGGCCATCTGAATCGAGGCTTGATAACTGTTGTTATACGCGAATTCTACTAAGGTCATTTACTGGTTCCATTTCCCTCCAAAATCCAATATACACGACCTCAGCAGATCCTCCAAAGTTTGAATTGTCCTTTCCGACTGTTCGTCGGTTTGGGGATGATATGCAGTACTAAATTTCAACTTGGTCCCCAATGCCTCATGAAATTTCTGCCAGAAACGCTAGACAAACCTTGGATCTCGATCAGATACGATACTTACAGGGATACCATGCAATCTCATGATTTCTTCTGTGTACAACTTGACCAGTTTCTCCAAAGGAAAACTCATACTCACAGGTAGGAAATGTGCAGACTTAGTAAGTCGGTCAACTATTACCCAAATCGCGTCAAATCCTTTTTGACTTTTAGGCAATCCCGTTACAAAATCCATTGTTATATGTTCTCATTTTTATTCGAGAATTTCTAACGGTTGTAATAAACCAGAGGGCTTCTGATGCTCAGCTTTTACTTGTTGGCAGATCAAACATTTCTGTACAAACTCTGCCACGTCTTTTTTTAGACCTTCCCACCAGTATAACCCCTTCACATCGTGATACATCTTAGTCACTCCTGGATGTATCGTATACCTCGAACGATGTGATTCCTCTAAAATTTCTTTCCTTATTTCTTCATTTGCCGGAACCACAATTCGATCTCTAAATCTCAATACTCCTTCAGACCCTAATTTAAAATCTAGAGTTTCCCCTTTTTGCACTTTCTCCACATTCTTCTGAATTGTAGGGTCCGTCTTCTGGACCTCCTTAACACGCTCTAGTAATGGTGATTTCAATGACAAATTCCCAAATAAAACCTTTAATCTCCCCAAGCGAGGGTTCCAACTACTCACTTCTTCTAGTATGTCCCATTCTTTAACCATCAACCTCGCTACTTGGGCCTTTCTACTTAGAGCGTCTGCCACCACATTGGCTTTTCCTGGGTGGTAGTTAATCGAACAATCGTAATCTTCCAAAAATTCTACCCATCGCCTCTGTCTCAAATTTAGCTCATTTTGGGAGAACAAATACTTGAGACTCTTGTGATCCGTAAAAACTTCAAAAGTCACGCCGTACAAGTAATGTCTCAATTTCTTTAAGGCAAAAATCATTGCAGCCAATTCTAGGTCATGCGTTGGGTAATTTTGTTCGTGAGGCTTCAATCTCCTAGAAGCATAGGCAACTACCTTACCCATTTGCATCAAAACACATCCTAGACCTTCTCTAGAGGCGTCAGAATACACGGTATAACCTTCTCCTCCGTCAGGTAATACCAAAACAGGAGCGGATGTTAATCACTTCTTTAACTCCTGAAAACTTGACTCACACTTTGGAGTCCAAATAAACTTGTTCCCTTTCTTGGTTAGCTCGGTCATTGGTCCAGCAATCTTCGAAAAATCCTTGATAAACCGCCTATAATAACCTGCTAATCCCAAGAAACTTCTAACTTCCGTTGGAGTTTTTGGCTGCTTCCACATCATAACGGCCTCAACTTTTGCTGGATCCACGGCAATTCCATCTTTGGAAACTTTGTGCCCTAGAAAAGAAATTTCTTCCAGCCAAAACTCACACTTACTGAATTTGGCATACAACTTATGCTCTCTTAATACCTGCAAAACTATCTCTAAGTGCTTAACATGTTCCTCTCGAGTCTTGGAGTAAATCAAAATATCATCGATAAAAACCACTACGAACTGATCCAGATACTTCTTAAAGACTCTCTGCATTAGGTCCATGAAAGCAGCTGGTGCGTTGGTTAGTCCAAAAGGCATGACTGCAAATTCAAAGTGTCCATATCTTGTATTGAAAGCAGTCATGGGTATATATTCTTTCTTAATCTTCAACTGGTAATACCCTTGCCTCAAGTCCAGCTTAGAGAATACAACAGATCCTTGCAGCTGATCAAATAAACTATCGATCAAAGGTAGAGGGTATTTGTTCTTAATTGTAACCTCATTTAACCCTCGGTAATCAATACATAATCTCAAGCTTCCGTCCTTTTTCTTAACAAATAGAACAGGTGCTCCTCATGGTGAATCACTCTCCCTAACGAAGCCTTTTTCCAATAGGTCCTGCAGTTGAATTTTCAATTCTTTTAACTCTGCAGGAGCCATTCGGTACGGAGTCTTAGAACTCGGGGCCGTTCCCGGCACTAGATCAATCTTGAACTCCACTTCTCTCTCCGGCGGTAATGTCTTTAGTTCTTCAGGGAAAACGTTCGGAACTTCTCGTACCACTGGTACATCTTCTAACTTCACTTGGTCACTAGGAGCGTTAATCAAGAATGCTAAGAATCCTTGCGCTCCTTTATGCAACATTTTCCTGGCCCGTATTCCCGAGATCATAGCAGACGATGCTAACCTACCTTTCACATCTAGTTTCAGAGTTGCTTCCCCGGGAATCCAAAGTTCTAGCACTTTTGCTCTACAGTCCAGCTTAGCATGATGATGAGCTAGGAAATCCATTCCTATAATAACATCATAACCTTTTATATCCAGGCTTATCAAATCCACTAGCATTTTACGCTCTCCAATCCAGAATTCGCAATTCTTATAAGTTAAGCTAGTGATTATATTCTTATTACCCATTGGTGTCCTGTGACAGCCTTACCTTCCCCTAAGGCGAACCAAAGGGGTTAGCGGACTGCTTGCCCAGCTCTCGCCAGGACTAACGAGCAGTTACACGCGATCTAAAACGTTTCGGGAAAGTAAACGTGCGCTCGAACAAGCCACAAGTACCAAAAGAACAAAAATAAAAAAAAATGAAAACAATGAATAGTGCCTGGACAGTGGAATTCGGCCGGATTACCGGCCGGATTCTTGGCCGGATACTGTCCAGAGAGCAAGGCCGGGTTTTGAAAAAAATCCCAAGGCAATCCGGCAGACAATCCGGCCAGTTTCTGGCCGGATTTGGCCCTGTTCATTCCCGCCAAAAATTTTTCTTTCGCCGTTTGAAATACGAATTGATCCGAAATCCATCCAAACATAAATACAGTGAAATTCAACATTTACAAGCCAAAGCGGGATACCAAAATATCCAACAAGTTCATACATGTGCAGTTAGTCAATTACAACCAACCATTGGTTGAAACAAAATACTTAGGGTTTTCACCCTCAATGAGCTATTCAAAATAGTCATTTACATGAGCTCAACTTGACAACCAACTAGCACAACCTTTCTCAAAATAGTCATTTTTCCTGTAAGGAAAACAAATGGAACGGAGTGAGCTAAAGCTCAGTGAGCAACTATCACATAATCAACAAAGATCACTTAACCTTAAACTTTCATCTCAAGTACGCAATTAAGAAATAAGACAAGTCGGTAAAAGGATACGGACGGCTCTCAAGAGCCCATTTCCACGCTTATATTCTTGATCCAATCTCATTGACTCTCCGTCAACGTTTATGAGTACCAACCGTAGAACCCACTTCACTCCCATCCCTTCCACCAAACATACCCCAACCGGGCCCGCACTCCAATCAGTAGCTTTTGGTAATACTCGAGTATACCGGAACCAAGAGTCTCATTACTACAAGATTCCCCAGTACAATCCCCGTGGCATGTCAATTTTCACGACCAAGCCCTCGCCGGCTCGATTCAATTGACTACCTACGGGGTTGATCTCAGTAATACAGTAAGGCCGTTGGATATTCGTCCAAACGACACCAAATCAGTTTTCCATGAATGGAATTCAATATCTCATATAGCAAGTGCAGTATTTCAGTAAAACGGTAATCAGTCATTAACGGTATCACAAGGGGTGAGGGCGGTCAAGTACACCCTCACCTCAATCAATTCCAATAGCCAAATAAACCTTCAAGGCATCAAAATCACATATAGCAAAGCCACATTGTAACATTCAAGTGAGTAGTATACTCACCACTCAAGTAGGTGATGTTTCAAGCACCGTCGTTAAACGAACGTCGTGCACCACCGTCACTTCCTAGAACATGCAAACAAGTGCAATGAGACTCGATAACGAGTCATAAAGCAATGCCAATCACAATCCCGATAAGGTTTCATATGCATATATAAGCATTATAGCAAACCAGAAAATCAGGAAATGTAACTCATTTGGCCCTAACTCATTTGGCCATTACCCTAGGAAAATTCTTAGGGGATTTACGGGTTCTCACATGTCCTAACTTCAAGATCAAAGGGTAATCTAACAGGTTTCACATCAATTCCGGACATAAATGTTGGATTCACGAATGAATGAGTTGCACCAGAATCAATTAACACTCTAGCTAATCGATGAAAAATTGGAAGAGTACCTTCCACGACTTCCGAGAAATCAGGTACAGGTTGGTCATCTATAGCGTATACCCTGGCAGGAACTGTCGGCCTATTCCCTCCAGAGTTGGCTAGTCCAGCATTCAGGGTTCCATTGTCTTGTATTTTTGGGCAACCGGAAATTTGGTGCTCACTGCTCCCACACTTCAAGCACTTTCCTTGTTTCCTCCAGCAATCATCCACAGTATGGCCAAATTTCTTGCAATACCCACAAATGGCCTGTGGAGTTATCGCACGACCTCCATGTGAGGCATTCCTAGGTTGACCTCTTCCATTTGGTCCCCATCTAACTCCATTATTTCTTCCCCCTGCATTTCTTGCCCCAACTCCTCTTGCTAGAGCGCCTCGTGGTACTCCAGGACTATTTACTCCGCTTGTTCCTCGACCCACCTTGGCCGGTGGAGCATTTCCGTAAGTCGGCTCCCGACTACTACTAGGGGCCAATCTTTTCTTAGCCTGAAAAGATTTCACTTGAGCTCTGGCTACTTCAACTCGTTGGGCTCTCTCGACAGCGTCGACAAAAGTGTCTATCCTCACGGCAGCTAAACCTTCCTGTATTTCTACGTTTAGTCCCTGCACAAATCTCCTTACGCGCCTTTGCTCCGTGGCTACCAATTCAGGAGCAAAACGGGACAATTTTGTGAACTGGATTTCATATTCGGCGACACTCACCGCCCCCTGCCTACACTTGATAAAGTCGTCCTCTCTTTTCTCTTGGATGAGAGGTGGAAGGAATTTGGCATTGAACTCCCTCGTGAAGTTCGCCCAAATCCTTGGAGTATGGTTCCTATCCCAGTTAACCCTAAACAGGTTCCACCAGGAACGAGCAGCTCCCTCAAACTGGAACGCTGCGAAAGTCACTTGCCTCTCTTCCGTGTAATTTAGAGCGGCGAAAATATCAGAGATCCTTTCCCACCAACCTTCGGCTATCTCAGGTTCTGGACCTCCGTAGAACTTAGGTGGTCCAAATTTCAGGAATCTCTCTAATGCCCGATCCTCAGTATCGATTGGGCCTCCTTGATGATGCACTGCCCCCGGGGCTGGTTGCTCAGTCATACGCTCTAGAACATCGGTTATTCTATTGATTGCAGTGGCCACTGGGTCTCCGGCCACGTTTCCCTGACCAGGGTCTTGATTGACCTCAGGTTCCCTATCACCACCCGCTTCTGGGTGTTGTCTAGTAGGTCTCCCACGTCCCCTTCCTATTACTTGGCGATCCATAGCCCAGTTATGCCTATTATTGGAAAATAAGGCAATTAGGCTAGAATATTATTTGTTATTATTTTTCTCTTTGTAAATAAAATCAACCTAAAAATTGAGAAGAATAAGAATAAAACGCTTAACATATAGTTACGTGTAAAAGTCATACAAATAACGGGTTGGGACATTTCCAAAAGTAAGGCACATGAGTTTAACAAAAACATATACAAGTAATCCCTTAAACAAAAAATTAGGGATATGGTGCCTCCAAAGTAGGTCATCCCACTAGACAAAATTTGATAACCTAACTAATGTTCCCCTTTCTAACCCTACATATCTAGTACTATCAAGATCTAACCTAACCCTCAGCAGGGCTACCAGGAGCAACATCCTCCTCTGGATCCTCCCCCGGATCCTCCTCTGGGTTCTCCTCCGGATCCTCCTCAACACCCGCCTGCTCGGTACCCTGAAGGATACTCGTGGCCTCGTCCATCATCGTTGCGGCATCAGCCCTGATACCGACACTCCTATCACGTATCCTCTCGGCCAATCGAGTCACCCTAGACCTCTGTCGCTCTATCTCCACACGAGCAGCCTCCAGCCTAGCACACTCAGCTGCTAACCTCTGCTCTAACTCAGCTATACGGTCAAACTGAGTGTCCACCATGATGTTCAACTCCTCAACATCCTGGGTCAAAGTATAGTTAGCGTCTCTCAAATGGCGACGCTCATCGTCTAAGGACAGCACTAACTCATTAGGGTAGGCATGAGTGGCCCTACACTGACATCGGGGATGCCTATCAGCTGGTGAGTAGCGTATATGAGCTCCTCCGCCTCGTGGCCTATAGGAGATGGACCTAAGAGGCTCTATATGTCCATTAGACGCTCCACTACCATTAGCATGTCCGTTTCCATTCTCCATACCTGCAAAATAACCAAAATCCAAAGGTTAAAACTTAAATAGCTAATTGGTTCAAATATCGCTTAAGATATATCTAAAGGTCTCATTTCTTACTTCTAGAAAGGATTAGGGTTTCTAACACATCTAGTATATCTTTCAAATAACTTTTCTAACCTAGGCTCTGATACCACCTGTGGCGACCCCACTTCCCCCTAAGGCGAACCAGAGGGTTGGCGGGCCGTCTGCCTAACTCTCGCCAGGACTCATGCAAGCAATCTAGCCCAAATCCTTCCGAAGAATAACCTAAGCTATTACAACACCGTTTCCTTCCAAATAGACTGATAACTAAATCCTCATTAACTTCAAAGATAACAGCATTTTTAAGATAGCCAATCGTCGACTCTTAAATACCTCACGCGTTACAAATCAGGCAACAAAAACATACAATCCAAATACATTAGTACAAGCCAAATAACAAATCCAGGGTTTACACTTTTCCCGCTTCAAGCGGCAATCCAACATAAAAGATACAATGTCTAACTCAAACTACATGCATAAAAGTGAAATTAGATTTCAAGTCTTGTTCAAGTGCCAGGACCTGTCAAGGAAAACAAATGAACGTGGGGTGAGCTAAAGCTCAGTGGTGCCCCAAAACATGCAATCACGTAAATCAAACAGCGAGTAACATTTTCACAAATTAAACAATTAGGAAAGCGTATAACAGCACAAGATAGGATACAGGGCTCTCAGGAGCCATTCTCCACGCTTGATCAAAATTTACCGTAGTTGACCCTCCGTCAACTCTCACTACCTAAGGTCCATGTAGATCTTTTTATTTTTCTTACCTCCGGCCACCAATCATACCCCTTTACCGGGCCCGAACGCCAAACACGAGAGTGGTAATACTCGAGTATACCTTTTTATAAACTAGTCGAGAGATTCACCCAACGACGTCACAACACGTAGTTACCAGGTCAGGATAAGAGGCCCTCCCACCCTAAGGTGTGGTACATTCCCCTGCCTGGTGATTTAGTACTTGAGATAGGATAAGAGGCCCTCCCACCCGCAGGTGTGGTACATTCCCCTACTCAGTACTTAGCAAGTGCGAGCAAGATAATCACAAAAACACTTCAAGCAAGTCACCACTCGAAAGGCTAGTGTGATAAAGCACACACTGCTCACTTCGATGGATCAGAAACCATTTTCCAAATTATTACGTATCGAGTCAAGAAAGCACTTTAACCAAATAAGCATAGAACAAGCAGGGACACTCACCAAGAGTGAAATTCAAAGGTCAAGCTGGGAATCGAAGTCCACGTTCTCGCTAAACCCTAGAAAATTCAAGTTTTAAAAACTATAAGTTTTACTAAACAAACCCTTGGTTTATAAATAAAAGATTATCTTGTATAAAACTAGCTTAATTCCTCGAAACAAATCAATAACTTTCTCTTAAAATTAAAACTGGAAAAGGAATAAAATGTTTCGTGTGGTTTCTTTTTAAAGATATTTCCCTTCTAGAAGCAAACTAGAGCCAAATTAGTTTTAAACAAGGTTTCTTGCCGAACAAATTTTCTACGTCTTTTATTTGAAATTATTCAAATCTAGTGTTTTTAACAAATTTTCTCTAAAACAACTAGTCAAGGGTAATTTTACGAAAAACTTAAAGTTTAGTAGTTATTGCAATTACTCCCTAAAGGTTATAAAACTGGTTTAAGCAAAGAAAAGCATAACTAGTAGGCAAGGTTTTAAAAGTCCCAATATCTAAGTTTTAATATTAACGTACTAAACTCAATATATATAACTTAATATTAGGGCAAAATATTCCCACAAGATTTGATTTAAAGATACTTGAATTCAAAAGACTAGAACGGACTTCACGATTCCATTTCATTTGCACATTGTATTCCAAGTTGCTAATATAGCTAAAGCACAATTTAAATATAAATTTCACTAGGGCTTCATCAATCATTAGCCCTAGGTCTCAACAGATTCCAGTACAATCAAAATTCAACAAAGGAAGTCCAAGGTATCAAGACAAATTCTAAATCACAAACCATGGACCTTCCAAGTACATTTCAGCCAACCACTTGAACAAATTCACCAAAAATTAGATTCCTGCAAAAGCTACTCAAATGGCCAAGAGTTTCATCAATCATTAGCTCTTGGTATCAAACAAACATTCCTTGCCATAAACAACAGAAATCTAACTCAAGTATAAAAGATAAGTCACGGCTAACTTACATTCAAATAATTCTAGAAGTTCATACTTTCCTTTCTTGCTTTGATAGTCAAGAAAAATTCTAGCAAATGTCAATTCAAGATGTCTATTAAATCTCCATCTCTTACTTGCTAAGTACACTAAACTCTTATCATGCAAAAGAAAATTAACCAACCACGAACTACTCTTAACGTCCGATACGAGAGTCTCAGCTAAAAATTCGAGAGAAACTAGTTAAATGTTCAACCCAAAACAAGAAGAAAAACCACAGCCAACTTGACTCCCAAATAATTCTAAAATTCAGATTTTTCTTCAATTTTTACTTAACAACATACAAAAGGTGATTAGCAAGCTACAAGTAAATCTTAAACATTCCGTATGAAAATCTTAGTTGAAATTCAAAGGAAAACTAATTAAAGGCTCAACCTCTTCTTTCGGCCGCAATTCAGCTTTCTTTTCTTTCTCTTTTTTTTTTTATTAAACACGACTCATCTCAGCTTCATGCATGATCAAAATAATTAACTATCAATCAGCTTTGATCCAATCCAAGTGCGGACATCATAAAAAAAATTCATCCAACCAGAAATTTCATTCCAACCCACTCGATTGACATGCATGCATCCAGATTTTGTTTTCCTTCAAATTTCTGGTTTACACACTGCTAATAAATCTCATGCAGGGCTTAATCATCCAGTATTTAGTTAGCTAAACACACAACCAGTGAGAATCAAACACTTTCCAGCAAATTTCATACTAAAATACCCATACAATTCCCAAAACAACTCCATCGGCTAAGCTGGAAGATTAGTTTAGCAGTCCAGCAACTTCTAGTAAAAATTTCCAGCCATGCAACCGGATTCCTGGCCATAAAGTTCACATGCAACCCCAAATAAAGAGCTATCTATCAGATTGCGTCCAAGACTAAGCTCAGATCATCACAAATTAACGAATTAAGGCTGCAAATTTCCAGCTCAAGCTCACGGCAGATCCAATTTCTTTCGAAACCAATTTCTGGTAACTTAATTCTTCATCCAAACGTACAACTCTCACATGCATGCCTCTAAACAGCTTCATCTACCCATAATCAACTAGTTCAAGTCTAGAAATTACCTCAGCTTGGAGTTTACACACACGGCTAGCAGCAGAAATAATTTCCTCCCTTCGGCAGCCCAGAAATTTCAATCCGCCACTCTCCCTCTCCCTTGCTCAAACTTGCGGTTGGATTGGGGTAGTTTAGCTCTCGGTTTTCTCCACCTGCTCACGGCTAGAATGAAGAATGAGCAGCAGGTCTCCTTTTTTTTTTCTTTGTTGGCTTACGGCCGAAAGAAAACAATGAGAGGCTCAGCTCTCCCTCTCGGTCGTTAACTCCAAGGAAGCTACTCACTCACGGCTGAAAAGAAAATGGAAGTGTGATATTGTGGTGAATTGGAAATGCTATAGAGTGGAGTGTGCGGTTAGTGGGATTTATATATTGAGGTATTGTGAGTGAGGTTGGGTCGGCAATATAAATGGAAGATGCTGGAATGAGAAGTGAGAATTGGGACCGGCAGAAATTGGAAGTGTTTGAAGCTAAGTTTGTTCAAGAATTTTTTTCCATGGCTGCATGGTGAATTTGAATTGGGGAAGGGCTATTTCAGTCTTTCAGCACTTGTTCGACCTTTCACTTAAATCCCTCATGCTAAACTAATTCCAGAATTTACCCCAAATGTAATTCAAATGCCTACTAGTATTCTAACCTTGCAAAAATTCAATTATCGAAATAGAACGTCCTAAGTGTAATTATAAGAAGTTTTGACTTAAAACGATTCATCTTAACTTTAGTTCCCGTTAACACCTAATGTTATTAATACTTAAAATTAGTTATCGAAATCAAGGAATTAGAATAAAAACAATAACACACTCTACGTCAAGAAATATTAACTTAACCTGGCAAAAATTCAAATAAATATAATATTTTACACAATTGGATTATTTGTGACCTAAAACAAATTATTTATTACATAAAAATTATCTTTACACTCTTATTTAAAAACAAGTAGTTATAATGCTAGAGTTTATTAAAGAATTAAAAATGCAAATGAAATATGCATCGATATTTATATATATTTCAAGGTTCTCACACATTTATTCGTGACCTTTTTGAGGGTTCACCATTGGCTATCACAATTCATGTGATTAGGACCAATCGAGCCTCTAAAGAGACATTTTATCCCTTTCAAACCACTCATTAGATTTAGGTTTGCATTCATGTTAGACGCATCCAAAATCCAATACATCTTTTGGGTAGAAATAGGAAAATTGTCACTAAATCACGCAACTAGCTTAGGTTAGGGTAAAAGGGTGCCTTAGATTTCGTCTTTGCCTTCCCTTTTATCAACCGTGACCCCCGAACTTGTCTCTTTGATTTTGGAAGACTAAGAGTCATCTAAAGAGATTTTTGTTTCATTTTTCAAAAACTACTTTTTGGGTGATTTGGTACACCCCAACTCAATACCAAGTGGCGACTCCTACTTTTATGTTTAAAAACCTTTTTAGATTATCATTTTGGCCAAACCATCGCATTTAAAAAGTCCCATGGCCTTTCCCTTTATTTCTCACATTCACACACTTCACACATTTCATACACACTACGCATTATGATTTCAAACAACTTTATTTTTCTTTTTCCAAAAAAAATGGGGCGCGACAGTTGATTACTCCATTGGGGACTTCCTAAGTGAGTCCGAGCACTTGATTTAGTTATTCTTTTCTTTTTTTTTACCCTTTTCATGTATTGCATTTGGACGTTCAGGGTTGCATTTTTTCTTTTTTTAGGATTTTTCCATTTCGCGCGTATCAACTCACTCCCTCATTTGTGTATGATTTGATTTGATGGATGGATGATTTATTTATGTGATCCCGTGCTTTGTATTGCATTTGGGTGGGGGATATTACACTAGAACCTCGCGTTGGTTCTCGATCCCTCCCCTCCAAACGGAGCACTAGCATACGTGCATACGTTTTATTTTTTTATCCCATGTTTATTTTTCTTTTAGTGGCTTATCACGCCACTCTTCTCTATTAGGATTAGGCGACCCACTTGGAAATGTGATCGCGACACGATGTGTGCGTAGCATGATCCGAGGGGTCACTTAATCTCCCATTTTAAACTTTGGGTTGATAGCCTTTAGCTTTTAGTCGAAGGTTGAGAATTTTTGATAAATTCACTCAAACATGTAGCCGTGACACGATGTGTGCGTAGCAGTGTCTGGGGAATCGCTCGAGCCACCGACAAAAAATCTTGGGATTGATGACCTTTGGTTTCCAAGTCTGAATGCTCGGGGATCTGAAACCTATCGAGTCTAGATGCATTAGTGAGCCAATACCTCTTGCATCCATGATAGTTTACCTAGAGTAGAATCTACCTTACCCTATTAGGGACGCTATTCACGAGGGGAGGGATCCAACCCCTCTTTTCTTTTTATTGCTTTATCTCTTTGTATTGCTTTGTTACAATGTATTATGTGTATTTATCTGATTGAACTAACTTTTCTTGGTTTTTGTCTCCATTGCACTCATAAGCCCTAGAAAATAAGAGTCCTGGCATGGTACTCTCTAGGAGCCAACCCTATTTGATGTGACACGTTTAAATTCAATGTTTCGCATTTGTAGCATGAATACATTTCATTTTAAGTTCACCCCGGCATACAAAAGGGGTTCCTTTAGGTCATATTTCATTTGTGTACTACACATTTATTCGTTTTGATAAATGGCATCATGCATAAACCCTAGAAGGGGAATGCCATCTAGAGGATCCCACGTTAGGAATAAACCCCCCTGTGTTTCGGAAACTTAATCCAAGGAGATTTGCACGTTTATATTTTTGTACCATCTAAAGGGGTATTGCACAAGGTAAGGTAGGATCCGATCCTTTCCATGACCTTGGAGCGATCTTTGGTACATTAGAATATGAACATCTAACAATCATCTTTTGGCCATTTTATCAGAATTGGTAAAAATCCCTTGCTTAAAGGACATTAATTTGAAGAAATTCACAAATAATTCTTCATTGATTGAGACAATATATCAAGGCCAAATTTTGATTTTAGAAGGGTCATAGACTAATGCATCGCAATGATTCTTTGAAACTACCAATGGGTAGACAATTCAATTGATTTTCAAATAAACCATCCAATTTCATCCAATCCATTTTTTTTAAAAAAGTAAATCATTAACTCAATTCATCATCAAGTCCATTCAATTCATTTGATTAGTTTATTCATTTTTAGGGAGGTCCATTCAATTTTGAATAAATTATCGATTCATTTAATTAGTTTACTCGATTTTAATTCAATTCATTTGACCATTTGCACATTTTTTAGGGCGATTCAATCATTTTTGAATAAATTATCAATTTCAATTCTTTTGACCAATTTGCCTTTTTAGGGTGATTAAGTCAATTTTTGAATAAGTTATCAAATTTCATTCAATTCATTTGACCAGTTTACTTTTTTTAGGATGATCTAGTCATTTTTGAATAAATTTTCAAATTCATTCAATCCATTTGATCAAACGTATCCACTTTTTTTAGGGCAATCCAGTAAAATTCATCAATTTCGTCCGATCCGTTGGACCCGTCTATCCTCTTTTAGGGTTTTGATCTAAAAGTTCACTGAAAACCTAGTCAAGACATGGCTCTGTCACATCAGTGTATGTGTTAATCAAAACAATTAATCTATTCGGACTTGGTCCTAGTTCTGTTTAAAAAATGTCTCTTCTCACTCTAATTGGCCAATTTTTCAAATTATTTTTACTCAAATATCAATGAGTTGAACGGATCCATCAGGTATGGTATAGTGCCTGCTCTGAAGGATTGCATTTTCATGCTAGGCCAACCCTTGGCATAAAAGGGCTTTCCCATAGGGCATGCATACCGATTTTACAATTTTACTTACTAACTCTGGGTATTTTTTCTTTTATTTTTTCCCCTCCCCTGCATTTATAGAAAAGGTTTCAATAAGGTGAAAATATTTCTCAATATATGATAACAGTTTTGGTCTAATGAATTTTGAAAATTACAAGTATTACTTGATTCTTGGGCAGACCCTACAATGTAAATTTGAAGAATTCATCTGAAAGCGCTCGTGTAAAACATTTAAGAGATTTCATGATTTAGTTGCTCAAAAAAAAAAGAGCTATTAAGAGAGAAAAATGTGTATACATGTGTAAAGGAGTTCTTTAGAATTTTTCTTTTCTCATATGTATTATAATTGAAAGAAAATTTTTCAAACATTTGCAATAATGAAGCTTTTATCGTTTTGTATATATTCATGTACATTTTATTCTTTTGCTCATTGAGAGATTTCATGATGAATTTTAAGAATAAGACCAAATTGAGATTTTTCAATTTCTTGCCTGAAAATTCACACTAGATTGGTGATATGAGCTATACAATAAGAGTGTTCAAAATTAAAAGAGATCACTCCAACTGACTGGTCTGTCTCGAAAGATCTAATGCAATACCTTTTCTCTTTTACTATACAATTCATATTTTGTGCACTTCTATTGACCCCCAAAATCAGTCACATTGATTGACAAACCGCAAATTGAGGCAATCTTTGCTTGGAAAAATGCTCACTAGTCGAATCAGATTCAATCACATCTAAGTGAAAGCAAAAATGTACATTATTCTTGTTTGTTCTGAAAATTTGGAATGATACTTCGAGCATTCGTTTCTCTATCTATACAGATTTTATCATTTGCTCTCCCATTTGAGTCTTTAAAAGAATAATTTTATTTCAAATTAGAGCCTTAATGATCACTACCCTACATTTGAAAAATTTTCAAATATCAAAAGGGAATGGATTCTTAATGAGCTATTCTTTACCTTGGTTGTCATGAGGCGTAAGAATGATACTTTGGCCATCGTTTCTACAACCTAAACGCTGTTTACCCCTTGCATTCTCATTTGAGCTAAACTGGGTGGTTCTTTACAAAAGCACTTATGATCGCACCCCACACTGGGGAAGGAGATTGGAGAATTTGAAAAAAGAGAAGAAAAAGCATAATGCTAAAATTAAAAAGAGAGGGAATTGCAAATTGAAAAAATTTGATTCTGTGTTTCAATCTTGAAAGAAAAGATAGAGAGGGAAAAATGAAGAGTTTTGTCCGGCGAACCACTTATGGATGAACAGGAGTCTTCCCCAGTTAATTGATTCAGATGCATTCAAAAATTTTGCATTAACGGAAGTTTTCTTTCAGGGTCAATGTGAGGAATGGAATGAAAGTCAGGCTTTCTTCCTTTCCAATCAAACACTTTATCCCTAGTTATCCCTTTTGAACCTTCAAAATAAATTATTTCGTTTGGCAACCCCTGAAGATTGTAAACCCCACACTGGGGTAAGTTTGAGTTGAAAGAAAGGGAAATAAAAGAAAAAGAAAAAGAGAGAATCTCAGTTAAAAATAAATAATAATAAACTGAGGCAAATTTTAAAAAGTTCAAAGGAATGGCAGAATGCCAAAAGAAAGGAAATGAAAGAAAAGAGAACCTCGGTTAAGCATGAACTGGGGCAAATTTTAAAAATTTCAATGAAATGACCGAAGGCCAGAAAAAAAAAGAAAAAGAAAAGGGCCAAAAGGAGGAAAATGAAAGAAAAAATAGCCTCAATTGAGAATAAACTGGAGCAAGTTTTGATTTAACCTTAAAAATAGGGTTGATGCAACAATGCGATCTCACATCACTTAAACCACTTTTGAAATTCGTTTTCAAACCTTAACTTTTCTAAACACCCCACCAGACCCCATTACAAAAGTCGAAAGTCCTGATTTCTGTTCTTTGCAATGGCTCTGTCAAAAAAATTTCTGATGATAAAAATTTTAGCTATATTTTTTGAATTGATTAGGTATGAAGTTGACACTGCTCACCATGTGAAAACCCACAAGGTCGAAAAAAAAATGAAGCAAAAAGCAAAGCAAGAAAAGTAAATGCAAAGAAAAGTACAAAAAAAAAAAATTTTGATGCTGAAGTCCCTGTTGAGTGATGATAAAAAGTCAAACAAAGTCCAAGATCTTGGAGTCCAAAATGAGGGCAATTTTGAGAAAAATGCGATCTTCGGTGCAATGTCCTTGAAAATTATTTCTTTAACTATCGTCTTCAAGCCACATTACAAGCTCGTAAAGTCCACTGCTGACTTATCCCTCATGACAACTTGAGGTAAGGATTATGCTCCTAAGAAATCTACCTGTCACTCATGATAATATGGCCATAACCAGTTTCCCTACATTTAGCTATTGTTTCTACCCACATGTTACAAACTTATAAAGCTTATGTGTTGACTAAATTTTCTTAAGAAACAAGGGTGACAAGCTGTTTGCTTTCACTAAAATGTGATATTGAATGGATTAGATGCAATTTAAACACAAAAATAAGACAAATCTTGACCTCCCTTTTCCTGTAACTACCTCAAATTCAGAAATAATACCCACTTGATTGATCCTGCAAGATGAACTGACAAGAAGTGGTGACCCATTACCCTAAACATCGATGCTAAAATAAGGAAGAAATCTTTTGTAATTTGGTATTATTTTGAGAGATTCATCATGAAATTGGCTGTATGAGTTTGAGCAATACTTTTAATTTTCTTCACATTATATGTTGATATTTGATTATTTCCTAAATTTTAGGAAACACAGTTTCTCACTTTGTTCAAATAAATGGAGAGTCATCCAAACAAAATTTTTTGCAATTAAATGGGCCCACACTAGGGCAAATTTTTATTTGTGAGATGTTGCAAAATAGGCCCACACTGGGGCAAATTCTTGTAACACATTTGAGGATTTCGTCCAAGAGTCAAATAAGATATTTTTGAATCAATCATATTGTTCTTTACATGAGTACTAGGTGCATCAATTCAAAAATAAAATAAATAAAAAATAATTTTAAGTGCATATTGTACTTTGGTAAGCCCCCTGTGCAGTTATTCATGGCTGAAGTCGACGAAGAAGCACCTAGTGATGTAGAAGGCCGATACCAAAGAGAGAGAAGAAAGAAGGAAAAAGGGCACTAACGTGTGCATTTTTATTCTACCACCGTTAGCATCGAAACTGTCTCCCTAACGCGTGTGTTTTTATTCTACCGCCGTTAGCATTGAGTCTATCTCACTAACGCGTGTGTTTTTATTCTACCGCCGTTAGTATCGAGTCTATCTCACTAACGCGTGCGTTTTTATTCTACCGCCGTTAGCATCGAATCTATCTCACTAACGCGTGTTTTTATTCTGCCGCCGTTAGCATCGAGTCTATCTCATTAACGTGTGTGTTTTTATTCTACCTCCGTTAGCATCGAGTCTATTTCACTAACGCGTGTGTTTTTATTCTACCGCCGTTAGCATCGAATTTATCTCACTAACGTGTGTGTTTTTCTCTATCTCCGTCAGGTTCAGGTTCTATCCCACTGACCAATCGTCGAGGCAAACTCGGGTGTTGATCCCACTGACCAAATGAATGATCAATTGAAGGCAGATTTGGGTATTGATCCCACTGACCAAGTCATCCGGCAGCCTCGGGTTCTATCCCACTGACCAAGTGAATGATGATCCCACCGACCGATTATCAAGGCAGGTTCGGGTTCTATCCCACTGACCGATTATCAAGGCAGGTTAGGGTTCTATCCCACTGACCAATCATTAAAGCAGACTCGGGTTCTATC